>NC_054880.1:1104326-1234326 GCF_018320785.1 Cheilinus undulatus
GCCACACGATACAGCCTATGGGTGCAAGAGTGCACACCTGACTACGAGATACTGACTATCTTTTAGACTCTTTTATCTTCCGCGGGAGTTCAGAAAGATCACCATCATCCTTGCATACGTGCCCAGTCCAAATGATGAAGCAGCAGGGGAGAGAATTGCGGAGAGCTATAACAACACACTTGCCCACTCTGCTGACCAGCCCGTCTTCGTTCTGGGGGACTTTAACTCCTGTAATCTGTCTGACCACTTGCCTACCCTACAGCAATATGTCGACTGTCACACACGTCAAAATCGGACGCTAGACTGTTGCTATGGCAACATCCCAGAGGCTTATAAAGTGGTATGCAGACCGCCTCTTGGAAAATCTGACTACAGTGTAATTCATCTTTTGCCTAAATACAAGGCTGTGGTCAAAAGAATGAAAACCATTCAGAAGCAATTACAGGTGTGGTCTGACAAAAGTGAAGAGCAACTTAGAGATGGCTTTGATGACACAAATTGGGACATTTTCTTTGAATCCTGTCCAGATGGAGATGAACTCACTGACACCATCACATCTTACATTAAATTTTGTGAGGACCATGTGTCAGAAACTAAGACAAACAACAAATCCTGGGTTTCTAAGCAATTGAAAGTCTTTCTTCATGAAAAGAAGGCTGCTTTCTGCTCTGGGGATGTTCAGTTAATGCAGGAATAAAAGGAGACAGCTGAGAGGGAACATATCCAAGGCAAAAAGTGAGTACAAGAACAAAGTAGAAAGTAAATATTTTAGTGGCAACATAAAACAAGCCTAAATACACTAATGGGCCAAAGCAATAAGAAATGTGATACTCCTCCAAGCATCAATCAATGTTCTGTCAATCAGTTAAACCATTATTTCTGTAGATTTGACAAACAGGAATGTGATGAGATCTGTAAAAATCTCCCTGCAGAACCCACAGCCATCACTAAGGATGCTGTGGCTAAAAGTCTTTTTAAACTGAAGCCAAACAAGTCCACTGGCCCAGATGGCCTAAAAGCCCGTCTACTCAAAGACTGCGCTCCTCAACTAAAAGGAGTCTCCTCAAAACTGTTTAATTCTCTCCTTGTCACAGGCATGCCCAAATCTTGGACATTCTCCATAGTAAGGCCTATACCAAAAAAAGCCAGGGGCAAGCAAACCTAAAGATTTTTGGCCCATTGCCATAACCTCCATATTATGCAAAACTATGGTGAAAGTTTTAGTCGATCCACCACAGTGGCCGGTGAACTAGACCTTCTACAGTTTGCCAATAAGAGTGAAAGAGGTACTGATGATGCTGTTGACCTTGCTCGACGTGATCTCAAAGCAGCTTTCGCTTGCTGAAGCATACTCTAGGGTTCTGTTTGTAGACTTTAGTGCAGCTTTTAATTCTGTGAAATTACACATTCTTCTGAAAAGGCTGGCAGGTATAAATATTGAAAAGGGCCTGATGCTCTGGATCAGAGACTTTCTCTCTTGCTGCCCTCAGAGGGTTTGTGCTGACGACATTCTGTCAGAGAGCTCATCATAAACTCTGGCTCCCCACAGGGTAGCGTCCTTTCACGGTTGCTGTTTTCTCTTTTTACAGATGCATTTGCACTTAACGATAAAAATTTTGAATTGATTAAACATGCGGACGACATGGCCTTAGTTAGCCTGCTACAGATATCTATAAAGGAGCTTGTTGTTCACACAAAGCAAGAACTGACAATAGAGCCAGTTTTACTTGATGGCCAGCTTGTTGAAACTGTGGAAACCTTCAAATATCTCAGTACAGTCCTTGACAGCCATTTGAGTTTCTCTGTAAACACAGATTTTATCTTTAAGAAATGCTCACAGCGACTCAGTCTTCTTAGAAGATTAAGCTGTCTAGGTGTCAGTCCGCATATTTCGGAGCTTGTGTATTCTGCACATATTGAGAGTGCCTAACATTTCATCTCTGTGCTTGGTTTGATCACTTGAGCTGCAAGTGTAAGGTCAAGCTAAACAGAATCGTGAAAATGGCTGAGAAAACTGTGGGAAAACCCCGGAAGCCTCTGGCCCACATTTACACTTATGAAAGAGGAGGAAAGCTTGGAGAATCCTGGCAGACAGCGCTCATCCTCTGTCCTGTCAGTTTGAGCTTCTGAAGTCTGGGAGGCATTACAGAGCTCCTCTGACCAAAGGTCCTTTCAAAAAATCCTTTATACCAAATGCTGTCGCCATCTTGAATTCGACAAAGTGACCAATCCACACATATGACCTGAACTTATTTTACTAGATCCCATCTTAAATCTACTTGTATTCCTATTTTTACTATATCTTACCTCTGTTTTTATTGTGTCTATTATATGTTTTTTTTATGTATGACAATGTTTGTACTATAGTGCTGTCTGTCTCCTGTGCTGGTGAGCCAAAGACAATTTTCCACCTCGGTGGACAATAAAGAATTATTCTATTCTATTCTATTAATGACCCCAAAACACTTACTGGAAGCACTCCTGTCCTGTATGAAATCTCTCATTCTTCTGCCTGTCTCAGGTGGCATTTTGAACTTGTACCCCTCTGTCCCCAGCATCTCCGTGTTTAAAAGAATGAAAATAAAAACACAGTCCACATGTTTTAGGGTGAAAGTCAGTTTATTTCTTTACTTTAACATTTCAGGCTGACTTTAGCTCAAGATGGCCTAGTCGTCATCATCGTCTTCATTATCTTGTGTCTCGCAGTACTCTGTAACAAAAACAAGGGCAGAGGATTTAGTTCTATCTGAAATCACACGTCACACTTATACAATTTGATCAGATAGGTCTGAGTGTTATTCACCGCTGTCGGGCTTGAGGACGAAGTCGGGTTCTCCTGTGAAACCCAGACATCTTGCCTGCTTCTTGCCATGCTCAAGATCTGAGTCACTGATGGAGTTTCCTTTGACTGGAAACAGAAATATTATGAAATTAAAATGATGTTCTAGTCTGGATTTCAAAGAGGTATTTTTTTCCTTGACTTGTTGAACCTACCCATCATGTAGAAGGCCCGATAGTGTTTGACCTGTGAAATGGTTTGAGGGTTCGGATTGTCTCTACTGTTGACTATAATGTCGTTGTTTCTTGCGTTAACAAGGTAGAGCAGACAGTCTTCACAGGTTGGCAGAGGGTGGTATGTGCAGGTGAAGTTGGACTCTGAAAAGAGACACAAAAAATCCATACAATCTGAAATAAGATATCTCCTGGTCAAATTTCCAGCGATTCTTCCAACCTGAATGTACTCCAGTATTAAAGAGATCTGACCCTGGCCCTGAGATCTGACTTCCTTAAAACTGCTCAGATCTAGTCTTACGACCAGCTTACAACTTTTAGCACCACTCTTGTGATTTTCCTTTGACTCTGGAATTTTGTTTGCAACTTTGAAATCACACCAAAAGTTGTTAGCTGTAAGGCATATGACGGAACACCCTGCCATTGGTTGTCATAGCCCATGTGACATCTGCTTTGGGAAATCAAGATGGTGGCTAATGCTAAGCTAGCAAAAGAAATGATCAAAAATATATTAATCTGAGATCAGATCCATACTTAGATCCATACTCAGGCTGGCACAGCCTCCCTAGGATCCAAAAACAACGACGTCTGTCCTACGCTCATTAAGATTCAGAAAGTTAAAAGCCATCCAGGCTTCAATGTCTCTAAGACAGTCTATGAGTGGGCACAAGGGGTTGGAAGCTCTGATCTTCAGGGTTTAATACATGCTTATCATCAGCATAAAAAATGAATGAAATGTTCACAGCATTTAAGGAATTGGACTAAGTATGGAGCCCTGGGGAGCTCCACATGGAAACAGAGATGAAATGATAACTGGAATCAATGATAACCGTGATAAAATTTCCCCACAGTTATCATATCATTCTTATTTTGATAATCTTGACAAGCGATAACCACGCTTTAATAGCTGCTTTGGAGCAGCTCCATTTAGTTAAAATATTTATCCAGTGTGGAAATCTGCGTTTAATTCGGCAGGAGACGTTAATTAGCTCACTTAACGAGCCTACGTCAATTTTGATGCATTCATGGACAGAAGGATTACACAGTTGTATCAGAATATGTATAAAATGTCGAGATGTGTGTATGTGTAATTACAACAAAAACACAATTTCAGTTTTTTGGCTAGAAAACTGGATAAATCCAGTTATCAGGACCAGAAATGTGTTTGTTGTTTCTGCAGTATTAAAAACATAGGAGATAGAATCATGACCTTTTTAAGTTTGAAGTCTGAATAACTCGTCTTAAACAGGTTTTATTAAAACAGACTGTTGTCTTTTTCACCAAACAACAAAAAAGTAACAGTTGTGGTAGTGATAAAGACTCAGATTGAAAAGGAGCTTTAGATTGAAAATAGAGCTTATATCTGTTTTTCTTTGGTCACTTTGGTTCTTTCCTGACCAATCAAACATAAAGATTATATATATAAATATATATATTTTTTTATTTTTATTTTTTGGGGGGATTAAAGCATGTGATTTCAACAAGACTCAAGTTTGAAAACCTCATGAAGAAAATACCATCTTCAATGTCTGTTTGATAAGGTTTTAATGTTTATACAAACCTAGAGTCCCCCAGTGCTGCTAATTTGTTTTATAGTGATTTTAAAAATCAGATTTGATAAAATAGTAGCTTTTTAGATTTTTAGCAAATCACAACAATACCGCGATACTAATAATATTTTAGGTCTTGATTATTGTGATATGACATTTTGGTATCTACATGGAAGAAGGGCGGAGCAGCGCTCCAGACAAGAATTTAAAATCTTGTGATCTACAGTTTTAAAAGCAGCCGTGAGATCAAAAGCACAAGAACTGCTGAATCCCTAGAATAAATAAAAACCTTTGAAAGTGCTCTTTCACCTTTCTCCAAGATTTTAGTGGAAGGTGAAATAAACACAATCGATACTCAAAGCAGGTAGATTTACCAGACTCTATGTTTGTTATCAGGCATATCCATCTTAAAATGATCAAATCTACAATGTTTGAGGTGGAGAACAAGGCGGTAGCTATGGGCGGGGTTTAGTTGAACTCAGAGGTGTTCACAATGGCTGCCTTCAGTGCAGTGATTAGCTTGGATATATCTAATCACGGCACTGATGAGTTCGTCAGAGTTACAGGATGGTGGTTGGTTGTGCTATGAGTGGTTGTATACGAGGCCTGCTAGTGGAGTGATTAGCTGGGACCTAGCCACAGCAGCAGTTTTGTCAGAACTGGACATTTCTTTATTAAAACAAGCACAGAGAGCAACACTGAAAGCTTCTCATGATAGACAAGATGTTTTTGATCTTCTCCTGGTCTGCTTTGGTAGGGATTGTTACCGTTACGGGTGGGGTTCGCCGGTGTGTCTCCAATGGCTGCTGCCTTTGCAAACGGTGGCTTGCATGTAGCTCTAGAAAAGCAGGAGTTTAATCAGAACTTGACCACATTTCTTTTTAAAACATTAACCAAAAGCCACACCAAAAGCTTGTCTCGGCAGAGAAGATGTGTTTTTCGCACATCTCCTGATCAGGCTTGGTGTTGATTTTATTCATGAGAAGCCGTTAATAATCAACGGCAGCGCTGACCTGCAGCTCAAGAGAGGCGAGTTAGCCATTTTCTCTTGTCACTCTGATTGGCCCGTAATGAATGTGACAGACAGAACGTCCCTCTAATCCCCCACTAAAGATTTTCTGGAAAGTCCTGCCCTTCTCAAACGCTTTCTATGGGAGCTTTCCCAGATGAAAGAGTCAACCTGTAGTTAGTGATAACATACAGGACTTAGAGCACCAGGCTAAGAGGTGATAGTTTTTGTCTTTGGTCGCTCAGGCTAATTCCATTGTTCTCATCATAGCCTGTTTCTCTCCTGATATGTAATGACTTTAAGAAGGCCCCCATCAAACTATGACTGTGTTTCCTAGTAAGTTATTTAATGACTAAATTATTTGTCTTTAGTTTGGAGAACCTCTAATTCTCTAAGAGAACGACCACTGACAGCTCTGGTATTCTACCCCATCAGGTGACTTACTGTCCATGACGGCAGAGTTGTAATGAAGAGTCATGGGGAAAGTTCCATACTTGCAGTATGTAGGACTGGAAAATAGAAAGGAGAAAATTAGAGTTTAGATATTTCATACAAAAACATCACAAGTGGTCACTGTAACATTATAAAGCCACTATTGACAGCTCATCTTAACCAACAAATGCAATAATCAGACTATGTTTTGATTGCTGATATGCTGCTGTTTTCATCAGAGAATTTCTACATTGAATGTGATCCTACACTTTAAAAAACAGTGATTTTTTTCAACCACAGTTTAACAGATTTACTGTTGTGGAGGTGAGCAGTATCACTAATTACTGCCGACCTCCTAGCATCAAGCAATGGAGACCTGAGTCTAGAAGAGTCTTGTTCTGAGCTAAAAGGCTAGCTGAGCCCCTTTTACATATAAATAAAATCTTCATTTGTAACAAACATGCTTTTACTTGAAATGGTGATAAAAAATCAACTGAATAAACCTTGTGGGGCAGATGACAGATTAAAGATGAGCTGTTCATGAACAGGGCTGTGCTACATATAAGAAATGTTAGCTAGCCCCATAAATGTAAAACCAAATCTGAGTCATAGCTGATCCTAATGGAATGATCAGGAGTTCAGCAGGGACCAGTATATTGATGTTGTGTTTCAGGGGAACCTCTGTTTGCTCATGATTCATGCAGATTATTGTTACTGGTGAGATTGTATGGGTGATACTTACTGCTTGATCCCAATGAGCTGTTGATATACTGGATGTGAATCAGTTCCAGTTTTGACGTACTTAATCCACTGGGTCTCAGTCGTCTCGAACAATACTTTATGTGGATTACTATCAATGTAGCCCAAAACGAAGTTCCACCTTCCCAGTTGCTGCAGAAAAACATCAAGTTAGTGAAGTAGAAAGAAGCAAATGCTGGCAGTTAATGCAAGCAGGGCTGAGCTGGACTACTGCTTCATTGGCACTATACTAAGTGGCGTGTTTTTAACATATTAGCCCTTTTTGCTCCCTTTATCCATGCCAGACCACCTCTTGGAATTTTGCAGCACATCTTAAAACCATCTATCAATTATCTACACCTGATACTGGACAAGGGGGTTCACCCTAGACTTGTTTGGTCAGGTTAACAAACTACGCAGTATGGGTCTGTCAGGACAGTGAGTCTGCTGGTTTGACAATTATTTACCGAACTGCGTGCATGGACAGATTTACCTCTACATGTCTTGCGTTTAAAATGGAGCACCTCAGGGCTCAGTGTTGCTAATGTTCATTTAAATACAGATGACACTGTCGCTTACAGGAAGCTTTTGTCTTCCTGCCTCCGTGGCTGATGGAGTCAAAAATCCCCATATATATATATATATATCTATATATAATGAGGGAGGACATAATAGTCAAGGCTTGTAGTTTCCACATAAAGACTTTTCAATAAAGTGAAATGTTTTAACATCTTGTTCCTGCATTTTGAGTTTCAGACTTGTAAGAATTAAATATTTTGTCCAGCAATCTCACCTCAGAATTCCAGCTTCATTTAACTATCTTGAACTTATGATGAGTAAAACATTGATTCAAAACGTCTTTCCTGGGCTGTTGCAGAGGTGCTGAACTAATTTTATTTTGATTTACCTGCCCAAGTGGCTGAACCCTGGTCTGAGCCTTTATTAAATGTGCTGCTGCCCGTCTTGGCTAAGACACTCTTGTACATGAGATTTATTTTTTATCTCAATGAGGTTTTTCAGGTTAAATAAATCTAAACAAAATAAATAAAAATGAACCAGAGAAGTTTGGGAACTCATGTGGGAGTTGTTTTAAACTCATGTGTCAGACCTGGGAATGCTAACGGTGCTGTTGTACTAAATTCAACACTTCTATTAAGTACAGTATCCATTTATATCATGGTTTTTATGGTGTGCTGGTTTTTTGTGATTGTCTGTTTTTAAAGCAGTGCTGTTTTCAGATGTACTATTCTATTCTATTCTATTCTGTTCTATTCTATTCTGTTCTATTCTGTTCTATTCTATTCTGTTCTGTTCTATTCTGTTCTATTCTATTCTGTTCTATTCTATTCTATTCTGTTCTATTCTATTCTATTCTATTCTGTTCTATTCTATTCTGTTCTATTCTATTCTGTTCTATTCTATTCTATTCTGTTCTATTCTATTCTATTCTGTTCTATTCTGTTCTATTCTATTCTGTTCTATTCTATTCTATTCTGTTCTATTCTATTCTATTCTGTTCTATTCTATTCTATTCTATTCTATTCTATTCTATTCTATTCTAGTGGCCTGACTAACATTCTTGGTTTGATCTTTCTGTTCTTAGCTGTAGCTAACGTTGAAAAGAGAGGCTAAAGCTAACCTAAAGACCAAGGTGAGATGCAGAGGAGCCTTACCGGTTCAAAAGTCGACAGAGGGGTGACCAGAGCTCTGCATTCTTCATCACTGGTAGCAGAGCTGCTCAGGAACGAGCCAAGGATCAGGAAAAGAGCGCTGAGCCCCAGATTCATGATGCTGCAGTGGTTTAGCTTCAGAGTCTGACAGGGAGAAAACAGCAGGCAGGTAGCTTTTCTCTCACAAAGCTGAATGACTGCTCCTCACAGAGCCACTCGACTTTTATAGAAGTGGGGATGGCTTATACAGTTCCAAGTGTTGTCACGTTCTCTAACTATTTACCCAAGCAGTTTTGTTGAAACATGTTTTTTTCTTAGGATTTGGTAAGCATTGGCTTAATCCACCCATCTCCCTCTTCAGGTGAAAGGAGATTCCAGGGGTTTCTATGTAAAATTTCAATGAACTTGCTTGTGTAACAGATTTTTATGAACCTTATTTCAGTTTATATTCATGACCTGAATCCAGCTGGGGTCATTTAACACATCAGTCATACCCAGGAGATTAAAACACTGTTTTATTTGTACATTTTGGCAGCTATAAAGGCTACAGCCTCTCTTTCTGACCCGTCTTGTCTTTTGCTTTGCAGCCTTTTGTCCCAGCAGACAAATATTGACAGATTTTAACTGGGCCTTGGTTTCCCAGTACACACAAATACATATAATTCATTATAGAACTGCCGACTCATCAACACTGACCCATGGCCTTACCTCCACCTTTGCTAGTGTGATTTCCTCCATGGTATTGATTATAAGCGATAAATTCTGAATGCATGCCACCATTCATATCAACAACAGAAAAGTACCTCCAATGCTTTCTTTTCAAAAATCTATTGTGACTGTCTTTTTGTGATTTTTTTTTCCCACCTTTTGCTCAGATTTATCTTCAGTTAAGATTTGGTTAGCCATTAAGAGACTACATTTTGCTACATTTGTTTTACTGGCAGCACTTTATTCTAGTGGTTATGTGGTATTGTTATAGTAATAAATTTAATTATGTGGTTATTTCCCAAAAATAAAGTGGTAGTTAACTAGTAAGAAGTTTGCATTTTCCAAAGTAATACATTTGAAATTTGATAATGCTATGGATGTCAACAGATTATTTTTTTAAATCTCGATTGATCCCATTCATAAGAGTTTTATCATGATTTTAGGTAGTTTGAGTGAACCTAAGTTTAACAACCTTACAGCTGACAGGCCATCGCGACCCCCCCTGAAATCTCTGGCACCCCCCCAAGGGGCTCCTGGACCCCAGACTAGGAGCCATGGAATAAGACCATGAAAAAATGAACTTTTTATGGATTGAAAATTAATTAAAAGAATATTTTACGGTTCCAATGACTTCTGACGTGTCCACTGAGCTGTCTTTAAGTCTTTTTTTTTTTTTTTTTTTTTAAATGAGAGATTAAGAGGCAGTGATGTCCTTCTTTAACATCTCTGTGACTGCAGGGAAATGCTGACATGCCTTAAACCAAAGAGTGTGGAAGAGGACAATAAAGCATGTCGCAAAAAAAATAGTGCCCTGATTGTGGACCTTGATTAATCACAAATAACTTTAATGTTAAAATAGTATTTAGTAAGAACTTGTCAATGATCAAGTCCTTTCCAGATATTATAGTAATTCTTTGTAATTATGTTGGACTTTATCAAGTCATTTCTCATAAATAAGATTTTAATTTTTGTATGCTAGCTCCTTGATAATTCTTGGAAAGGACTTTATTTTGGCCCACTAAATTAAAATCCTAACCCTTAAAGTGGGTCCTTCCTGATTTATTAATTAATTTATTTTATTTATTTATTTATTATTATTATTATTACATTTTAGGGTTAGGGGTTTGGGCATCTTTTGGGCCCCAATAACCTGTTATTGTTATAGTGATTATAGTGATATTAGAATTTTACCAGGTTATAACTTGGAAATACTGTAAAATGAAGAAGTGATGACGTAGTGAGAATTTATTGATTATAAGTAATTCGTTGTAATTTTTGGAAGTTCTCTTTAATTAGCTGGTATTTTCCTAAATCATTTTGTATAAATAAGATGTAACATTTCTATGCACGTTACATCATCATTCCCAGGTAATTACTTTATTTTTGCCCGCTAAATTGAAGAGAGATATTCCTGATAGATTTTCATGTCATTTTTAGGGTTAGGGTAAACTACCACCTATTTGGCAGAGAATTGCCCCACTATTACAAGGAATGACTGGATTATAAAGATATCATTACAAGGTAAAAACTAAGTGGTAGTGTACCCAGTAGTTTAACCCTTATCGCCTTATCCTTACCTTAAAAAGTACTTTAATTATGTGGGCAAAAATAAAGTAATTACCTGGGAATTATCTTGTAACTTAACCAGAAAATGATTGCCTCATTCATAATAACAGAGAAATGCCAAGGAATTATTTAATAATTAATAAATTATCACTAGATAAAAACGTCCTTGATTTTACCAGATTTCTGAGTAATTTCTTGATAAAATGTTAACTTATTACAAGATTGTTTCACCATATTCTTGAGAAATCACTACGTAATTAAATATATTTCTACAAAATCACTGGATAATCAGGGCCTACTAAAATAAAGAGGCGTTTTATTTTATTGAAACATGTTCCTGTGTATTTGGAGGTTGGGAAGTCTTCAGTAACTCTCCAAACGTTGCTTCTGTATTTAGAATAGATGTAACAAAAGACAAATGAGACGTTCCTAGTGACCCTGAGTGGTTTTAACAAATAGTTAAATTCATCTGACATGTCAGAATGTAAGAAAACACAGAGTTGCCAAAATGAAGCATAATTCATTTAAAGTGAGGGAAAGAACATCTATCATCTTGTTGTGAGACTGAGAGGGACTCACAACAACGACAGAAATCTTTAGAAAAATAATACAAATATTTGGTGTTTTGGCATGTGTACCTGATTGCTTTTGTTTAACATGAAGAGCTCGTGATAATTTGGTGCTCAAGGCTTAAATCCATTCTACCTCCATGCATTAGCTTCAGATGGGCTTAAAGAGAGCAGAGATTAGATCGCTCTTTGACCTCAGACAAACTAGTCATTACCTTCTGATTCACTGCCTCAGGATTTTATCATTCATTCTACATTTTTTCTTTTAAAAAACATTTTTCTCTCTTTTTTAACCCCTCCATGTCTATGGGATCTGACATGATCCTTTCGGCCCAGAGCAGGGTAAGCAGGGTGAGCTGTGTTGCACCTTAACCTGGTCTCTCCTGTGGTTAAAAGGACATCTTAGGTTTTGTTTGAAGGATTTTTTGAGGACACTGTTTGGTTTGTACAACAAACATTTGCAGATTTGTTGAATTACCCTTGGTTGCCCACAATGCACAAATACTCAAAGTGCACACAGATATTTGCAGAGCAGAGTACAATGTGAGGTAAGGTCATCTTTAGATATGTCTTTAAAAATATTCATCTGGAACTAATTTAAAGGAGTGAGAGACAATTCAGTTATGTGTAATAGTTACATAAAGTTTGATGAAAACACCTTTTTCAGCCTTTCGTTGTGTGAAATCAGCTAAATCCCAAACTCAGACTCATGGACTCACTGCCTTAAGGTAAGTACGAGTGCTTCTTCAGTTTCTTCAAGGATGGTGAAGCGTGGGTGCTGGTGTAGCTCAGTTGGAGGCTGGGGTCCCCAATGCTCTGGTCATGAGTTATTATCCATATTTCCTCTCTACAGCTGTCCTAGGCAAAAATCCACCCCAAAATATTATCTTAGAGAATGCTGAAGCTACTCTTTTTCCTAGTAGACCACAGATTGGATAAAGAGCTCACAAGCTAGCAGGGTCACCAGGTTTGGTAAGCTCCGAAGAAGGTTTGAATTTATGTACAGATTGTGTCTGAAGTCCCCCAGCTCTTCTTTCAATTTTATAATTTTATATCTTACAACTTAATATTATGATTAAAAAGAAATATATGGGGTGCAGACATAATAATAATAATAATAATAATAATAATAATAATAACTGTACTCATAAAGCACTTTTAAAGTGCTGTGCACATACATTGCTTGGTTTTTATGTACTTCTACATGAGTAGAGATAATGTGTACACATCTTCACCTCTGACCAAGGCTGCCCATAAGGGGGGATAAAGGGGGCCCAGAAAAATGGGGGCCCAATTAGGTCAGGAAAACTATGGTCCATTGTAAAGTTAAGCTGTGATAACCATATTCTACATTTAAGCTGAATTAGGGCCCTATGATTTCACCATTAACGTAAACGTGGAATTGGCCAATAAAAATGGAATCTACTATTTAACGAGGAAATCGTTGAAATTGAGAGAATTTGACTGAAATGCTGTGGTTTTTCAGAAAGAGGAATGGATATCTGGGGTATATGTGGGGTTATGGTAAGATTAGTGGAAAGTTAGGGGTGTGTATTGGCAAGTATATGGTGATACGATATGTAACCCAATACAGGGGTGCCGATATCAATATATTGCGATATGAGCAGTGCAATTTATTGTGATGTTTATGTATTTGCATGTATGTGTGTGTGTTAAATGTAACAACTATGCAATTTTAAGTTAATATAATATATGTGGAAAATAACAGAATTAATCTATTAACAAAATGTATTAAAACTATATGTGTAGTATATATAGTGCTTAACAAATGTATTAGACCACCTGTCATATTTGTCTCAGAGACCATCCAGCATCATGAAGTGCTTTAATGCAGACTCTTTCATTTTCAGTGAGCTCTCCACATTTTACCATTTTGAACAGGAATGAGGGATTTCAAACTGAATTCACCTTTTTATACCAAAATTTGAGTCGGCTCACTGGGCTTCTCTGAGAAGTCACAAATTAATCAAGCGTAACATTCAACCACTAAAACTCATTTTTCTGTTCATGAATGCAAGTTAAACAACTATAATTTGACATATTAATCAAGAAATAATGTTTTACTATTTTTTCAGTTTTTTGTAAATCAGTAAATTTGAAAATCATGCATAACAATAATAATTATATTTTAGCATTGAAATTATCATTTGGATTAAAGAGCTTCCACATATTGGTGTATTAACCATTGCAGAAACATAACAAATAATTTTGGTAATTACCAGTGCTGTTAATTTAGGGCAGCTGTTGCATAAACCTTACTTTGGATGGTGGTCTAATAAATTTGTTAAGCGCTGTATATAGTGTATTGTAAAAGATATGGTCCTGCATGCAATCTGAAGATGAGGATTTTTCCCATTTGTTGTAGTGAATTTATATGCTTTCAGGATTTTTATGAGAAAATTGGACAAATAAATCAATATAGAGTAAATGTACTCAAATCTTATATTTCACGGTATATCAGCCGGTATGTCTTTACGTAAGGACAAGGTGCTTGCGGAGGGAGACTATGGGACACATGCTGATCCTCATGTCCAGCTTTAAGGACTGATGGACTGTGTTGTGAGGAGGACACTATGGGTCCGTTCGAATAGTCCATTTTGCTTAGGAAGGTTCCTAACAGTGAAACGACCCGGAAGTATTTCATTGTCTGCCATGGTAAAGGCCGTTCAAAGTCTCCAACTGAAAAGGAAAGGAGCTTCATTATTTCCTTTATTATCTCCTTTAGCCTAGGAGACACTGGACCATCCTTTACCAAAGGAGAGATGAAAAGATGACCCACAATGCTTTGCGTAAACTTCATTTAAAGTGACGCACCAGTTGACCGCTCATCAGAACAAGAGAATAACTTGACTGAAAGTTTACTAACCCCGATTTAAACCGTAAAATTCCGTCAAACTTAAAGTCCATGTGATAATCAGAAGGCAGTAGGGATGAACAGAGAAATATTACAGACATGAAAACTAGGTCAATTTATAATGATTTGATTTCTTCTCACTTCCATTTCATTCAAGTAGTAAACCGATCAGTCAGTATTTTAAATTGTATTTGTTTTGCTATTTCAAAATATTAGAGTAAATGTGATAAGTTTGTAAATCACAACAAATAAAAGCGATAAAGTCAGCATGTTGCCATATTGTGAATGTTATAGCCTATTTATCATCATAATTACACAGGGAAGATGTGATTTATAGGGCTTCACATAAGAGCTGAAAGAAAGACGGAACCAGAGACTAATAGAATTAACAGAGACGAGAAAATTAAAGAAAAAAGGGATAGGTGGAGAATAAAGCAAAACAATCTAATATCATTGTGAAATAAAAGGACAGTCACAGTTCCGCTTCCTGAAGAGACTTTAGGATATAAAAATCTTAATGAGCTTATATATCTGACGTTTTTCATTCGTAGCACGTAACAACACAGAGAACGCACCGAGTGGTGGATGCGAATTTTGTAGTCCATCAACGTTAAATTGTAGTTTCTACACAAAAACACACGTCACGTCCGTAACATCCGCCTAGGGACAGAGCAGTCGGATTCCTTAATCACCACAGTGCTCCTTTCCTATCCTCTTACTCCCACCTTTCCTTGACCCTGTGATGCTTTTTGTTGGGGTTAAGGAAAAGTGAATAGGAAAGGACTTGGGAGGTAATTTTTAGGACTTTTTGAACGGACCCTATGAATGCAGCAGAAGCTCTACTGCTGTGTAGGCACAAGCAACCAGCTCACTCAGACCGGAAGTCTCACGTGATCTCGTCTAAGCAGAGGAGAAGAGGGAAGAGTCAACTGTTTGCTGCCAACTAGCGGTCAGGGGGTGAAACTTAACCACAAACTGTCACACCAACAAAGTCAATTATTAACCAAAGAAAAATCAAAACTGCATTTTAAAATATCGATACAGTATTGTGCCGCGAAATATCCCGATATATCAGTGCATCAATATTTTCTTACACCCCTATGGAAAAGTTAAAAAATGGAATTCCAAAAAATCAGAACAGAAAAAATAGAATTTGGCAAAAAACAAAACAGATTTCATAGGGCCCTGATGAATAATAACCATACCTGTCAAAGCAAAAACCCCCAAAACTTTTATTTATTTCATGCTGTAGTGAAATATTAACCTTGCAAAGCAGATGGATACGCCTGTTTCCTTGTTTTTCACTGATGAATCCATCTTGCAAAGCTCCCATCTGAACCTTTTGGGTCTGGTTAGAAAATGACGGGACCAATCAGCGACGAGGGGTAGTACTTTCGGGTGCGGCAGAGTCGTGACGTAAACAAGCAGCAGCAAGAGCTGGTGCAGTTATGGAGGAAGAGATTAGCGTGGATGCTGCTAAAGCGCCAGTTTTATCAGAACTTGACAACATTTCTTCATTAAAAGAAGAACAACGAGCAGCAGTGAGTTGTTTTCTTTTCAAAAATGACAAAAGTCGAGTACTTACATGTCTACAGTCGCCATGTTTCGTGTTAATCCTCAGTAGCTGCGCACGTGCAGCTCAATAGCGGCTTTGTCACGTGTTTTGTTGCTTTTATTGGCCCATAAAGATGTGCCGGACAGAACGTTCATCCAATCACCCTTCGGGTTTTTTTCCAAACCTCTGCCTTTTCTCATACCTTTCCTATTGAAGCTTTCCCAGATGGATGTGTGAAACAAATCCATCTGGCGTGTCAGGTTAGTGAAATATAGCATTTTTTAAAATGTACATCTGTTTTCTTAAAAGAGAATGGCCTTTTTATTAGTTATATTAATAATGTGGATGAAACATTGAGCTAAATAGAATAGAATAGAATAGCCTTTATTATCATCATACAATGTATAACGAAATTACAGAGAGCTGCTCCTCTCACAGTGCAAACAAACATAATGTGACATACAAACAGTGCAATATTACAGAGAAAAATTGCAGTGTAACAAGTAATGGTGCAATATGCAATGGGTTTCACATTTTGTAGCTTCACAGTTGTTTCACATTGTGTGAATCAGTAATGTGTGAGTTTAGGGTTGTTATGGCTCTAGCAAAGAAACTGTTCATGAGTCTATTTGTCCTGGCTTTGATACACCTGTAGCGCCTGGCGGAGGGCAACAGGTCGACCAGATGGAAACCAGGGTGTGAGCTGTCCTTGATAATGTGCTTTGCTCTTCTGAGCCATGGGGAGGTGTAAATGTCAGTCAGGGAGGGGAGAGGGCAGCCAACAATCTTCTTTGCTGCTGTGATGACCCTCTGTCGCCCCTTCCTGTCTGTCTCAGTGCTACTCCCGTACCAAGCTGTGATGCAGTACGTCAGCAGGCTCTGGGTGGACGAGCGGTAGAAGGTTAGCAGCAGTTTTGTGGACAGATTGTTGTCTCTGCTGCGCCGTCTTGGTGACAGCAGGAATGTTGTCTGTCCAGTTGAGGTCAGCAGAGATGAGGACACCAAGAGCCTGAAGGTGTGGACTCTCTCCACATGCTCCTCCTTGATGTAGAGGGGGGTCGGGTCAGATCTCTGCTTCCTGAAGTCCACGATGATTTCTTTGGTTTTTGTGATGTTCAGGGCCAGATTGTTACTTGAATTCTAAAGCTGATAAATGCCAAATTCACTGACAATTATCAACCTTATTCCTGTGGCTGCTACTGTAAATCTGAATATGGACGAAACTTCCGGTGCTAAGGCGAAAGTAGATAATTACGTGTAATTTAATAAAGCAGCTAACTATAGATGCTAAAAACAAATGACTGTTGTTTGATAGAAATTCACCGTCTTCCAAGGGATTACTAAAGTGATTTAGCGTCAGCAGTGGTTGCTCTGAAATAAATATTTGTTGCAATAAATACGGCTTCATTTTTGTTAACTCAATAAAGTTAAATGAGCTGAATGTTTAAATAATATTTTCTGTAATGCTCAGTACCTGCTGCTTCGGTTGTGGTACTAATTATGCGACCAAGTTAAATATATGACTTTAACAACAGGGTTTTGAATATGCTGTTCACTGTTTAAATGCATTTAGTATGTAATTCTTTCAATATTAATTCATCATTAATTCAAAACTTGACATTTACCAAACTGAAGAGCTGACAACTTGAGTCATGGATAATTTTATCAATATAATTCCCACATTTTAAGAGGGAGTAGTTGGTGGAATAAGGATTTCAGCAACCCCACAAACTAGAAATGTTATCTGAAGGTGGTGTCCAAACTCATTTAACAAAACATGATTGTTTATTACTTAATTAAGTTAGCTAAATATGCTTTTCTAGGTTATCCGAGGTAATGTCGTCACTTTGTACTCTGCAGTAGAGGGCAGAGAAATAGTAATACTGTCCCGATTGAGGTGAAGCAGTCTAAAGTTACATATTTTAGTGTCCAAATTGCTCTAAAAATCATGTTTCACATCTCATATTTAATGCAAAGTGCCACTTAGATAGAAGGGATCTGAAGTTGCGCCCATATTTCACAGAAAGAATCATGGAGACTAGGAATAAGGTGGATAATAACACATAAAGAAGTCAGTATAACAATGCATTAAGCACATCAGTAATCATTCTCAACACAAATATTTCACTGATAATGTCTAGAAACATTCTTTTGTTCTCTTTCTACTAAGGTAAATAATACACAGTAATTAAAAAAAGGAAATGAACCACTTGAAGTGGCAAAACAGCTTAGCAAAGCTGATCAACACAATTTACATATGGTGAGAGCTCCCTCTACTGGCGGAATAATCCCACTACATCAAACGGACTTTTACAAGCCACATGAATCTATTCAGCTTAAACAACATAAACATAACTTGTGGTAAGTGAACTTTCACCCATCAAAGCTACTGTTTAAACTCCAGCTCACTTTTTAATTTTTTAATTGTAAATATTTTTGCCTGTGTTAATGCTAATGGCATGACATTTTCCAAAAGTTATTGGTTTGGATCAAGATTAGAAATTAGAACCTCACTTCTCATCACACATAGGACCCTTGGCCCAAACGAGCCCCCATTGACAGCCATTCAAATCACATTTTTTTGGAAATACTCTTATTTGGCGGTCACGTAAGATGGTGCCTGTGACTACCTTTTCAATCTGAGCCTTCAGGTTGAAAATGGAATTTTAAAATTTTCTAATGAAATTACACAATGAACCACTAGATGGCAGCAGAGCAGATGCAGGGGTCTAAATGGAGCCCCTCTGTTGTATTTTGTTTTATTATTGCGTTGAAACAAATATATATATTACCACAACGAAAAAGTCTGGATGAGTTTAGTGAGGTAAAGGGGAGCTGTGAATGTGCTTGAGAAATTATTTTGTGTGTTTGTGTCCGAAGTCGACCCCTTCTCATGTCGGCAGAAATGATTCCTTACACATCCACCACCACCTGCAGCTGTTCTCGTTCAAAATGAAGTTGTGTTAATTCGTAACTTTATTTAAACAAGCTGATGTGAATGTAATAGTTCTGTTTGGGCTGAAGCTGATGAAAAGATTTAATATATGAAAGGGAAATGACTCTTAAAGGAACCCATTGGGTGAGTTTTTGATATAAACCTGTACTTTTCCAAAAATAATAAAGCAACAAATTTAATGTTGGCATAATTTTTTGACATACACAAAGCTCCAAGCTCACCTCAAACACTCCACTCCTCAATTTATATTTTGAAAATATTTGATATTCTGTGGTTTTCTTGATAGGGTGGCCTTATGAAAAATAGAAAATATCAAATGAAATAAAAAAGAAAAATAATTATAAGGCTCTGATGAGGGCCAAAGCTACTAATAAGATTTAAGCTTTGAAAGTGGAAAATATAATTATCTGATTTTTACTGCACATTTTCATCGCGGTGCTTTTTTTTTTCTTTTTTTTTTTTTATAAAAACCTTTACTGCTCCAAAAATAATAAAGCAACAAAATCAATGTTGTCATAATTTACTGACATAAACAAGGCTCTGATAAATTAACCTAAAAAAATTCCACTCTGCAGTTCATATTTTACATTTTCTGTTTTTCTAGTTATGGCAGGTGGTGCTATTATGGCAAAAAATGTAAAAATTATTTCAAAAATGAATAAAACCTTTATATTTTTTAATTTGTGCCGAAGCTGATTAAATGATTCACATTTTGAAAGTGGAGAAAATATTCATTCATATAACTTTTATAGCACTTTTTCTGGAGGGACCCGTTTGGGTCCCGTGGGTCCCAAGTGTGTGTTCTTGTGATGGGCACATGATTCTCTGGATGCTATTCTGAACACAACACCTGCACCAAGTTATGAACATGAATAATAAAAACAGTCTGCTCATGGCTGTTTTATCATAATCCATTCTTTAACCCCAACATAAATGTCAAAAATCCAAAAAACTAATCGTTTCTTGTTTATTTGATTTCATTTTGGAAATGAAAATAAGAAATTAGTCTTTTTTTTTCCCTCATATGATTTTACTTCAGAAAGAAATAAATGACAAAAGAGACGTTTTTCCATTTGTTTGATTAATCAAATACCAACTGAACGAATGGTACACGATTTTTCGCTGCTTTTCTTCTTAACTTTCCCAGACGTGAACTGAGCAACTTCTGAACTGACTGAGCTGTCACTCAAAAACTCGTTGACCAATAGGGACACACCCCAGAGGAGCCCGCCCACATGTGACGTTTGTGTCAGAAGGAAAGCAAAAACCTAAGAAACTCAAAAAAGGATCAGGCAGCTGCAGAGCAAAAGTCTGATCAGTGCCAGAGAAAAAACAAGAACTTTAAACAAAAAAATCAACTTTTAAAGATCAATAGTTTGTTTGCAAGTTTTAAATTCTATTTCTGATGTGAACTTTTTTAGTCCATAGTTGGGGACCCTGAACCTTCTACAGGGGTCATTTTGAAATGAAATACATCAATCTTGTGCATTTTTAGAGCAAAATGAAGAGGCTTTATTTATGGAAATGTTCTCTTGAAACACTTTTTCTCTCATTGTAATGAAATCAGAGGTGTATTGATTTTTATTTGAATAGCTGATCAGGTTTCAGTTTTCTTCTTCTCTGAACAGAGGATAAAGATTTTACATGAAATGTCTTTTTTGCCTTTTTACTGTAAAAAACTGTTATTGACATAAAAAGATGACCTTCTCCTGCCTTTAACTGATTTTTGTTTTCTCATTCATAATAAAAAATCCACCGTCTTTAAATGTTTGATTATTTTTGTTTCCAAACTGCATCAGGTCACATGACCACCTCTGAGTCTGGCTGAGATTCAAAACTAATCTTTCATTTCCTCTATTAGTATTTACTTTTATTCCATGTTTGTTATCCTCAGTGAAACTAAATTTACTAAAATGCTGAGTTAATTTACTTTCTGTTACATTCTAATGGGTCATTATTAGCACAGATGGTACATTTAGAGAGCTTTTAGTTAAAATGGTCCACAGAAACAGTGTTGGCTCAAATGTACACACTATCAAACGTTTTTGAAGTGTTTTACCAGAGATCCTCTGTGTTTTTGTCACTATTTTACAATGCAAGACCACGTAGCCAAAGCATTGCAAAAAAGTGACAAAAACACAGAGGATCTCTGGGTATGAAATAAAATGCTTCAAACAATAGTGTGTGCGTTTGCACCAACATTGTTTTGCAGCCCAATTTTACCCAAAACTCACTAAACCACATGGAGAAACTGTACCCATCTGTTAGCCTGTATAGCCTTGCTTCCAGGTGGGTACAACCAGTGAGTCCTTCTTAAAGGAGCAATGCTCTCTAAAATCACTGGAGGTGCTAGGTGCCTCATCTCATCTTAAAGGTCACATATTATGCAAATACCTTTTAGAAAATTTGTGCTGAAACAAGCTGTTCTCATGATGTCATGTGGAGAATTAGCTCCGCCCCAAGGTTCAGTTGGCCCTCCCCATTTGGAAGAAAGTCCCACCCTCCTCTCTTGATCCTCATCACATCCATTTCCTGAGAGGGGCGGAGTCAGACAGCTCATCAACATTTAAAGCCACAGACAAAGAAACAGGGCTGAAAAAGAGGTTTTTTTTTTTTAACGATATGCAAAAATCCAATACTTAAGTGTTTTTTCAGCAACACACTTCACAGGCATATTTTAGGGACCTCTGAGAACAATATAAACTTGTCTTAAAGGGGGAAATATGTGACCTTTAAAAATACTGAAAGATCCCTTAAAATGTTTCATATATATAAAATGCTCAGCTCAGCAGGAAAGGCAAATGTCACCTGCACTTACTGTACATATTTTCTTTTCTTTTTTTTTTTGTTTGCAAGTTCATTTATCTTTGGTTAACTTCATCAAATATCCAAACAGAAAGTCAATCCTCCTTGGTTTAACATTACAAAAAAGTGAGATTCATCGTGAATATTTAGCTTCAGTTTTTTAGTTTGACTTAAATTGTTTTTCCAGTGTCTGACACTCCGTCATCATTCATTAATGTTTAATGTGAACCTCTTCTTTCAACTCCCTCAGCATCCGTTTCTACAGCCTCAACCTCTACGTTCTTATGTTTTAATTTAAAAAAAAAAAAAAAACAAGGTCCACACATCTGGTTTTCAGACTCAGTTTTGTATCTTTACTTTTAAAATTCAACTTCATCGCCTTCGTTCTCAGCACAGAGTTCTGCAGAGAAAAAGAGAAGAGAGTTCAGTTCTGTCTGGAATCCTCCGTTTATGTTTCAGTTCATTCTTCTACGTCTGAACACGACTCACCGTGCTCTGAGTTGTAGTGGAAGTCTGGTTCTCCTGTGAAACCCAGACAGCCAGCCTGCTTCTTGAACTGTTCTATGTCTGACTCCTCCACGGTTGACTTGTTGGCTGGAAACCAACAAAAAAAGGGAAAGAGAATTAAAGAGATATTACAGAAATAATTGTCTTATTTGAGCTGTTTTTCTTACTCATCAGGTAAATAGCACGAGCATGGTTCATCTCCTCTGCGTTCTCATCAAGAATGCTGCTCATTCCCAGCTTCTGAAGAGTCCTGGGAAGGTCTGTGAAGGTGTAGTTGACGCTGGAGACCATACATCCCTCACAGGCTGGCAGGGAATTGGACTTGGTTGTGATGTTCCCCACTGAGGACAGAAAGCATGCAGATGAATGGACGAGCTGTCCCTTTATCTGGAGCACACTGTCAGCCTGCTCCTAGACTCAAATAAAGATGTAGTTCACTGCATGGTAGAGATGTGACCGTAATGTTAATTTCATCATAGACCCGTAAATAGAGAAACATGTGGAGTCTGTCTGTGGCTACCCTGAGCTTTACAACACAACGTGCCTGCTCTAACGGCACAGGAATAAAAAGGATTCCAGATTTAGAAAATGACTTCCTTAAAGGGATACTTCAACATTTTGGCAAAATCGCCCATTGCCATAATCCCTTTTTGCTTTAGTTGTTGGTGCAAGCTTTTTTTAGATCTGGGGGAATGATAAACCAGCTGCTCAGCAAACGCTATGGAGACAGACGGTATTTTTTGCTTCCCCTCATCAAACTCATCAAATACACAATCCAACAACTCCAAAACGCTCTCGTGGACAAGTTGTGCCCTGCACATTTACCACGCTTTGAGACGATCATGTAACATTATGAAACAAAGTTGTTTCAGAGGCATATCCAAAGCCGGAACTACACTCCAGACATGGCTGCTGGGCGGAGTGATTTCAAAAGCGCACATTTAGTGCAGGTACTTCCGTCAACAAAACTTGAACTGAAGCCGGTCTGATCATGGCGGACTTTGTGATGGACAACGAGGACTACTTTTTTTTAACCAACCAAGACCCACACCCACACAGAAGAAGAGTTGCAGGTTTTGGAAGGAGAGAGAGCAAGAAGAGAGACCGAGGCTGCTGAACAGCCAGGAGCTGAGGAGAGACTCAGAGCCAGCATGGATTGGTGGTGTAAATGTAGGGCTTGCCAACCTATACCTACAGAAACAGTGTCTGTGCTGTTCTGATTGGTATTTGGTGCTACCATCAATTGAAAGGCTTGACCTATCTGCCTCTGGTGAAGAGGACCGTGCAAGAACGTGTGTCACCACCTTGGAGGATTTTGCAGCCCTATCCAATCCTGCAGTCATTGAAACATTTTTCCATCTACCAAAACTCAACTGGAAGAAATGACCCAGGCCGGCCGGAGCAAATGGGCAGTTGTCTGTCGATTAAGTTACTTATCTTGATGCATATCACACATAGTGTATAACTATTCTATAGTATAAACAAATTATGCATCACTCTTCTGCTTGTTACCGTAACATCTTACAATACGTGTATAAACCATGATTATGTAAGATGATGCACATCACTCTGTAAACTTTTTCAAACTTTCCAAACTTTCTGCTACGTCCAGCCAATGATGAGGTGTGCACTGTGTCACTCCGCCCAGTGGTTTACTCGGAAAGTAGTTCAGAGTATTTGCTTCATGTGTGGTAATGTTACATAATTATACGTTATTTCATAGCGTGGTGAATGTGCAGGTCACAACTTGTCCACAGGAGCGTTTTGGAGTTGCTGGATTGTATGTTTGATGAATTTGATGAGGGGAAGCAAAAAATACCGTCTGTCTCCATAGCGTTAGCTGAGCAGCTGGTATACCAGTCCCCCAGATCTAGAAACAGCTTGCACTGACAACTAAAGCAAACAAACCTTTTATTAAGAAGAATTATGGCAATGGGCGATTTTGCCAAAACGTTGAAGTATCCCTTTAAACTCTCAGAAATGTGGAGGTAGCAGATAGAAAATCTGACATCTTGACCTGATCTGGCGCCTACATGGCCGACACTGCACGGTCAGATTTAAAGGAGTTGTTCAAAAATATTTACACAATTCAGTTGCATTTTTGTTTCAACATTCTTAGGGTGAATCCCATTTCTACCCCTTAACCCTTCCCCTTATACCTTTGTGTACCTCTTCCCCTTGCCCCTTGAAACAAATTGATAAGTGGTAGGGGTGAAACCCGTCCTTTAAGAAACGAGACGCCACTTGATTGCTGTTGATCATCACACATTGCTGATAAACAGCTGCGTCATCAGAGGTGACTATAAAGCTTTGACCATCACATTCATACTGCGTTGATCTTCTCCACTTATTTATGCAATTAATAACACTCGTTTACACGTGTAGATAACAAAAATACAATAAACTTAAATCCTCCGTGGCTATAGATTAAATTTATGAGAAAATACAACTGTTGTGTTTTCTATAATCATTATGCCGAAAATATTTTTAATTTTTATCTTCATTATTTTTTCATTTATGCGTCTCCTTTGTAGTCTGTTGTGCCATTTCGCAATTGAACGCAGTGGATGGAGGGGAAATTCATCATACCCCTTGGTTTCAAGTGTGTTCCTGAAAAATCTTTGTTTAAAGGGCTATGTAGCCCTTAGCCCTTGGCCCTACCCCTCGATTCAGAAGAGAATTGGGACACGACTTCACCTGATGTGAATGCCCAAAACCAAGGGGCAGGGCTAAGATAAGGGCTTAGGGATAGAAATGGGATTCATCCTTAGACTCACTGACTTCCAGAACCAGCATTTTAAACCTTCAGTGTCATGTCAGATCACGTGGCTTACTTTCCATATGTGCAACGCCATCCTCAACAGATATCGATACTTTGGCTTTCGAGGAATAGCAAGTTCCATTCCTGGAAAAAGAGAGAAAGTAAAATATTTAGAGTTCATACAGGTTCAGGTTGGATTTTAGAGTTAGAAAGATTCTCTGTAAACTGTTGTGACTTAGCAGTTCAGCTTTTAAAGCTAGACAGAGAAATTAAGTAAGTTGGAGAGTCTATCCTCTCAGGCCCTGCCCTCCCCTCTTTTCCCTGTCTCCTTTTGTGGAATGTGCTACAGTCATCGGATTATGAATACCTTTTGTCAGTTTAGACATTAATATCTTGTCTTTGTGCTGTTGCGTTCCACTGTCCCAGATTTTTTGATATTCTTGTTTGTGATATGTGAGTAACTGATGTAATCATTCTGTAGATTATCGTATCAATTTGTAGATTATCACCACCATTTGGTGCTGGAAGAGCTTTACAGTGCATCTAGAAAGAACCCAGGAAAAAGAATATGAACTGATTGTTATATACTCACATCCTGTTTCTTTGGATCATGGCGAGGTCATTTGGGCCTGCTGGTCCCTGAGTCACGTTCATCCAGGAGCTCTGCATAATCTTCAGGATGGCGTTCAGGTCCTTATGATCAGTGTAACCCATGATGGTGTGCATCTTACCATGGAACTGGAAGACGCCAGTGAAAAAGTCTCAGAAATTTTATTTATTTACAGAAATAGAAATACAGATTTTTTTTTTTTTTATATATATATAAGCCATTTGGACCCATGCCAAAATCCCAACAGGAAGTCTACCAGCTCTGCCCCAATTTCACAAGAACTCAATTATTTTGGACAATTACACACTGAAAACTGATGTGGAGATCATTCAGTGATCTTCAGAATGTTATGGCAACACGTCAGTGTCACACTGAACACGCCCACATGAAAACGTGTCATCATGGCGCCCCCTACTGCCAACAGGAAGTGATGCAAATGGGTAATTTCTGCATTGGTCTTAGTGTGTTGAACCTATCATGCTCTGATTTTTACATGAAGTCCCCAGTATCTGTCCCTACATTGACATGGTCCATTAACAGACACCCCAGTGGTCATGTCCACCATTTTGATCCTTCGCCATTAGACAGGAAGTGGGTCAATTCTGTGTTATACTTACTGTGTTGAACCTATAATGCTCTAATTTTCACCTGAATTCATCAATAGCTCTCCTAATGTTGACATGACTCATTAACAGATGCTCCAGTGGCCATGTTTATCCTTCGCCATTGGACAGGAAGTGGGTGTAACTCTCAAATGAAACACCTGATGCCCTTCAAATTTCACATGTATGATCAGGGTCTGCCTCTCTACAAATTTCAATGTTCATTTCATGGATGTGCTATAGCGCCCCCTACTGTAAGATGCCATTAGTACATCCACAATAAAAATTCCAATATTTTTATGATTTTACATGATAAATAGTCCTTCTTTTATCACCTTACATATCAACATCCACCTCTGACATACTGCCACCTACTGTTGAGGGGCAGTACTACCCCATAAACAAAGTGCACTGTGCTGATTTTTTTTAAATGTAATGACGCTCAAAGGAGGATTGCCCTGGTCTCCCTACCGTGCAGCAGCACACTAAAGGGGTTTGCATACACCCCACTAGTGCCACACACTGGTGTTTGCATCACGCCCCGATATGTGCCGGGGTGCGAGGGCCCTTCAGTGCTGCTTGCAGCCCTAGTTATTACTATTATTGTTATTATAACAATTAGTAGACTTGAATCAATCTTATAAGTCAACATTAAAAAATTTGTTAAAATCTATTTTTTCAAATCTTTTCAGTAGATTCAAATCTATTTTGCTCTGTAAAACTTATAAATGAATTTCAGAGAAATAGTCTGTACAGGGGAGACGGAGCAAAATTCACAAAGGTAAAATAGAGTGCACCTTTACTAGGTAGGTAATCCTTAGTTATAGTGCAACAGATATTGGTAAAAATGTTCATGAAATAACCACAAATATATAAAAATACAAATTTTAATCAAATTTCAACTGTCAATTTGAACCAATTCTCTCTCTTCTTATATATGTATGTGTGTGTGTGTGTGTGTGTGTGTGTGTAAGTACCACAGGTCTTTAAATAAAAGTCAGATTGCCAGTTGATTTCCATATGCAAGGCATGAACGAACATGGACTGAAATCAGCTAGCTTTTAATTGTCGTAAATCTTAACTAAACATTTGGCCTGATGATGTGTCAACGGTCAGAGCTAATGCATAGTTTTGCAAAGTCTTAATGAAGCTTGCTACGTTTGATGATGGCTTAGCCTTATACCATAGTTGAAGTTTAGCTAAATTCTTTAAACCTTTAATTTAATACCAATGCTATGAATCTGTAGGTCAGTCTTCATTACACTGCAAACTGCTTAAAATCTTCAATGCACATACTTATTAAAGACTAAGACAAGAAGCTGCAGAGGGCTTACCTCTGCACCTCCAGTCATTTGCTTTGGCTTGATCAAGGGTTCACATTCTTCAGGCGTCAGAGCCGAGCTTCCCAGGAACAGGCACACTGCCAGGAGAAGAGAGCTGAATCGCAGGTCCATGATGTTGGGCTTCAGAGTAAACCAGGAGATAAAAGACTCTCAGAGTCATTCAGCCTTTTATAGAGAAATGAACGGCTCAGTTACAAGGTTCTTCCAGTATCCACTATCTACACATGGGAGGGGGGGTTCTGGTACAGTTTGTTTTTGTAATGCACAAATAAACAGAGCGCTACTATCATTACATGATCACCTCACTCCAGCCAAAACAAACACTGACTCATGGACTCACCTTGGGGCTGTGACTTCCTAAAAATCATTGATTACCAGCCCACATATTCTGCACTCAGGTCATAGTTCACGGTAAGGCAAGACAGTGAGAATGTTTAATATGTCTGGGTAAGGGTCCTTATTTTAGAATATTTTGTTGGGGTCTATTAGATAGGACAGCCAAAAAGAGACAGGAAATATGAGGGTAGAGAGTCAGGACAGATCAAACATGTCCCAAGACCGGGACCACATACACAGGACTCAGAGCCTGTTCTACTAACTGAGCTAAATTGGTACCAGATAAGGTTCCTTATTTTAAAAATGTAATGTGACAAGGTTCTATGGTGGCCTAGAAGTGCAATACAAAATTACAAAGTCTGAAACGCTTCTACAAAGCTTGAAATAAATTTACATTAACAAAATTGTTTTTACATGATAGCAAACACTTTAACAAATTATGAAACACATTTGCTAGTACATTTTTACTTTCAAATAAATGTACAAAACTCAAAAACTAAAGTCTGACACACTTACAAAGATAAGAAAACGCAGATAATAATATAAAACATTCATTAGCAAAACACTTGTACACATGACGTAACACATTTACATTTGACAGCAAAATTGACAAAATTTTGATACATTACAAAATCTGAAACACATTGCTTGAAACAAATTTACATTGACAAATTACAAATTTACAAAGTCTGAAACACTTAACATGGTTAAAATACATTTAAATTCACCCAAAAAAAAAAAAAAAAAAAATTCAAAAAACAAATCTACATCAGCAAATTGCATTTTACAAAACACATTCACAAAGTCCAGGACAAAATTACAAAATGTTGAAACACTTTAACCAAAGCTAAAAAACAAACAAACAAACAAACAAAAAAAAAAAACAGTAATGCAAACATTTTTACATCTCATCAAACTAACATTAGCAAAACACAACTGAGTAAACACATTTATATTTTACAAAACAATACTGTTTACCAATTTACAAATGACGATATCGCACAGAGGGGGAGTGTACATAATGCCAGAAGTCACCCTGGAGTTGGTTTATAGAGATTTCTTATCAGCTTTTTGGTGCAGAGGGGCATTCAGAGTGTCTTCTATGGAGTTCATAGTGAATGAGTTGTGTTTTTTTTTTTTTTTTTGTCTCATGGAAACAACCTGAGACCCTTAATGCAATTCTGTATGTATCTCATGACAACAACGTAAAAAGTGTCAGCGCACTTTGGAAAATGCCGGTTCCACGGAAAAACTCACAGTTACAGAAGCCTTGATGGTTCTCATGGACTCAGACTCTGACAATTCAATTTATGGTATACAGTCGGAAGAATATTCGAGTGACAGTGACGGAGAAAGTGGAGGTGAGGCAGACGGTGGAGGAGGCGGGAAAAAAAGTTAAATGCAGTGGCGGACATGGAGATGGGGGAGACGGCGGCGACTCCAGGGGAACAGAGAGACGCGGTGGCGAACACGGAGATAAGGGAGATGGCGGAGACATTTTTCGTGGCCATGCCAGGGAAAAATAGATGACCAGACGTGGGACAAGACAAAAGGCATTTAGTCGTTATCTGGAAGACAGGAAGTTCAGATTGTGTCTCTTTGGACACGGACTGGAGGGATTTAAGACATAGACCTCGTTCTCAGCTCCCAAATACCAGAGGTACAAGTGGTAAGAAATTATTTTGTTTGGCTTTTGTATAAATAAATAAATACGTGCATACATGGATAGATACATGCATAGATAGATAAACAAATATATTCAAACACACATACACAGATAGATAAATAGTTAAATACATATACACAGATACACAGATAGATAAATAGTTAAATACATATACACAGATACACAGATAGATAAATAGTTAAATACATATACACAGATAGATAAATAGGTAAATAAATATATTCATACACACATACACAGATAAATGGATAAATACATACATACACAGATAGATGTTCATATGATTATTTACAGATCAAACAAAGCAACAAGGAAGAAAACACGGTCGAACACGAGGGCGTGGTGCAGCCAGTCAACAAGCGAGGGCCCCTGACCATCATCCAGCTGCAGTTCCCGGACCTAGTATGAGTGGCTTGAAAAGGACTAGCAACCAGTAATATTCCTTTCACTCAGAGCCCTGGGCCTGTCAATGCGGCTGGAGCTCTTGATTCAGAGCAGCCAGTTGATTTTGCAGAGTTGTTTATTTCTGATGAACTTGTGCAGAACATTGTTGACCAGACTAGCCTATAAGCAGATCAGTGTAATTCAAGCTGAAACTGATGCCTCACATCATGCTCGTATTCATGCATGGAAACCAGTAACAGTGTCAGAAATGAAAACCTTCCTGGGGCTGTTTTTTCTTACTGGTATCACTCGTAAGCCTGACCTTGAAATGTACTGGTCAACAGATGAAATGTTAGCTAACCCCGACTTCAGCAAGTGCATGTCTCACAACAGATTTGAAAATATTTGGCGATTTCTTCCCTTCAGTGATAACAAATCAAGGCCAACCAACAGTCAGGACAAGCTTTACATAGTCCGCCCCGTTCTAGATTACCTTCTATCTAAATTTTGAGAAATGTATCAACACAAACATTTGCATTGATGAGGGAGTACTTCTATGGCGTGGGCGCCTGGCTTTCAAGGTGTACAATCCCCAAACACCTATCAAATATGGTATCAAGTCCTACATTATTTGTGTCTCTGAGACAGGGTACTGTTTTAATATAAAACCCTACTGTGGAGAAAGTGCTCCACTAGGAGACACAGTCGTCTCTCTTCTTGACCGTCTAGCAGGTCATGGCTACAGGTTGATCATGGACAACTGTTACAACTCTGTTGCCCTGTGTGAGCGCCTTCTTGACCTGAATAACCATGTCTGTGGCACCCTTAGAAAGAACAGAGGTGAGCCATCAGTTATTTGCGAGCTTGGAAATGCTGACCTCAGGAGAGAGGGAACACCAGTTGTTCGTCACAAAGAAAATGTCATGGTCTTAGCTTGGCGAGACAAACAGTGAAAATAGTGACAACATTCCATCAGAACAACATGGAGAACATCCTGGTATGGCAAAAAGGCCACAGAGAGAAGGTTCAGAAGCAAAAGCAAGCTTGTCTTGTTGAATGCAACAATGCAATGAATGGAGTTGACAAATTAGACCAAAACATTGCGTACTACCCCTTTGTCAGGAAGTCTCACAAGTGGTCAAAGAAAATGGTTACATATTTGTTTGAAATCAGCTTGTTCAATGCTTTTGGGCTTTACAAAACTATAACCCCACACGGCAAATGCAGCTCTCTGCTGTCATTCATTCAGAGTGTTGTATAGTCATGGACCAGCCAAGAACCAGTGAGACAGGCTGGTCTGGAAAGTGATGCTGAAGAGGTCAGGGATGCCCCTCTAGCTCAGAAGACCCCAAGAGCACCTTACAACACTGACCCTAGGAGGAGACTGGATGCCAATTTTGCAGCCCATCCACTTGTCCCCATCCTGCCAACACCGAAAAAAACAGCACCCCACCAGAAGATGCAGGGGTTGCAAAAGGAGACCTCATTCTACTGCAAAGGCTGTGGTGTCCCCTTACACTCTGGTGAATACTACACAGTCTACCATTCAAAGGCACATTATAATGCTTGAACAAACAACAATCACAATAAATCAATCCTAATCACAATCAGCCTTTCATAGTGTTGACATAAATATATTTATAAATATATTTTGTGCATTTGTTTCTTGTCCATTTGTTTTGGTTGAAATGAGCAATATGAATGTGTTTATAAAAAAGGCTGAATTGATGAATTGGATGAATTATTATTGATTTTTGTAAATATGTAAAGTTGATAAGAAATCCGGTGCTTAGGAGATGTTTTGTGTAAAGTTTGATGTAAAGTTTTGGTGACCCCTAACATTTTGGGTAATGTTGGGATATCTTCAGCCCAAAAATAATAATAATTATTATTATTATTCTGTTTTGTTATTTTGAATACATTGTTACTATTTTAAATGAGAAAGAGTCAAAAATGTAAATCTCACATCAGTTTTATCTTCATAATGAATGTCTTTGATAAAAAAGCTATTTTCTCAGTTTTTTTGTTCAAAATGTCTTTTTTCATGAAAATGACCAATATTCAAATGTTGATGACTCAAGAACGAATGAAGATAGAACAAAATAGTTCAAAGTAGTTTTTTTGTGTTTAAAAGCTGAAGTTCTGTTCTTTGGTTTGATGTATTCAGTCTCACATACCTCTAACAACATTTTCAATAGACCTTCAAAGATTAGTGGGTATGATCGAAAAGGCTGGCGCTGGCTGGCAACTTATTATTAACACTCTGGCGGGGAAAGAGTTAACTTTGCCTCCGCTCAGGTAAAACTTATTCTTGCATTGCAAATGTTTTGTAAAATGCACATTTGTTTCAGGTTTTTAAAAAGTGTTTCAGATTTTGTAATTTTTGAATTGGACTAGCAACGTTTTTTACTTATTTAAATAAAAAATTATAAAAATGTTTTGTGAAATGTAAATTTGATTGAAGTTTGAGTTATTTGTTTAAAGTTTAAATATTTTGCATTGAACTTTCATGAATATTTTTTGAAAAACTTTCTTTGGGCATTTGTAAAGGTGTTTTGTTAATGTAATGTTTAATAATGAAATGTAAAAATGTTTTCATTAATGTAAATTTGTTTCAAGTTTTGAACAAGTGTTACAGACTTTGTAAATTTCTATGGCCTTTTTGTGAATTTGTTTATTTAAAGTGTAGATATTTAGTGTTTTTCTATCTTTGTGGGAGATACTGGAGAGGAGTGAATAACAGTAATCTAATCTGGAAAAGATGAAAGTGTGAATGAGCTTTTCCAGGCCCTGATGAGCCAGTTTTGTTTTTATTTTGGAGATGGTACATAGTTGATAGAAGCAAGATTTTACAACTGTTTTCATGTGAGGATCAAATGAGAGATTATTGTCAAATAGCACACCTAAATCTGTTATTCTGTATTTAATGTAATGTAATTCTGTGTTTTGTAAAACCAGAACTGAAACTGAACCTTGCGGTACACCACAGGCAGTGGTGGAGGTAGAGGAGGAGTGATTACCTATGGTGACTGCAAAGGTTTGCTCTAAAAGATAAGAATAAAACCAGCTAAGTTCAGTGTCTCTGATGCCCACCCAGTTTGTAAGAGGCTCTATTAAAATACTGTGGTCAATGGTGTCAAATGCTGCACTTAGATCTAGTAGAATTAAAATGGCTCCCACCCCTCTATCAGCGGCTAAAAATGAATCATTGGCCACCTTGAGGAGGGTGGTGGCCTGCTCTCAAGCCAGACTGGATGTTAAAAACATAACCTGTGAGACATAAAAGATAAAAGCTGTGTAGAAACCGCCTACTCTAAAACTTCAGATAATAAGGGAAACTTTGAAATGGGTCTAAAATGATTAAAATCAGAGGGGTCAAGTTGGGTGTCTTTAAAGAGGTTGGACCACAGAGTGTTTAAAAACAGAGAGGACCTTCTGCCAAGGAACTATTAATGACATAAAATACTGGCTCTAACCATGTTAAAAACCTCTTTGAGAAACTTGGTGGGAATAAAATTGAGGCTGCACGTAGTTGGCTTCATGTGGGATAGAATTTCAGCTAAAAATTACAGAGACACTGGTTCAAGACTACTAAAATGAGAAAAAATCTTTCTCCCTGGGTTAATATATGGGCTGGGGGTGTGATATTTTCCCTACTGTCCTTTACTTTGTCGTTAAAAGAAACTAAAAACGTCTCACATAATTCACAAGAAGCATGAATACATCTACATCCACACTTTCTCTGTATTTGTTCAAGAAAAAGACACGCCACGCCTGACTTTGTTAGAAGTCACTTTCTGTTTCCTTTATTTTCACAGTTATAGTTGGAAACATAAATTTCTGAACTTCATTGCCTCAGCTCAAGATTGACTTCTTAGGCTTCTTCACTGTTGCCAGTGTTGTTGCCATGGTTACTGCCACTCTTACTGGTATAGTCACAAAAGGCTGTAAAGAAATAGGAAGAGCAAGTATTTAGTTTCTCTGAAATCACACAACCTAATTTCATGGTTTTCAGGTTTACTTACGATCATTCTCTTTATAGTGGAAACTTGGTTCTCCTTTGAAACCGAGACACCATGCCTGCTTCTTGAAATGTTCAATATGTTTGTCATCAAGTCTAACTCCTCTTGCTGTGAGTAAAAAGAGAATAAAATGGAATTAAAATAAATAATTCTATCTAACTGAGTGTGTGTCTCTCTGGCTTTCTCGTCCTACCCATCAAGTAGAGCGCCCTATAGCCTTTGACATCCTGGATGCTTTGGGCGGGTCCGGTTTTAAGGTGAAGCAAATTGTCAGTGTTTCTGCTGTTGACCATGTAGAGCAGACAGTCCTGGCAGGTTGGTAGGGAAGTGTATGTGCAGGTGAAGTTGGACTCTGGTGATAGAATCATAGTTACACCATATTAAAAAAACACTTTCACCCTTACTACTGCAGCTTCTGGGACCCTGAGCCATGCAGTGGCCCATGGAGATTAGCAAAGACATGGCCCGTCCTTAACTGAAGCCATTATTACCTTTACTTTAAACCTAGATGCCCATTATTAAGAATTAAGTAACAAAAACTTTTTATTCAATGTTTCCTGTTTCATGATGTAACCCCCTTCTTAGAGTAGTTGAGCCTTTATTTATGTGATATCAACAGTGTGGGTGGTCCCATCAGATCCACTGGCATGCTAAGACCTGCAATAGTGTTTCTCCATTTCCTCCAACTCCAAATCGAGTTAGACCAGGAGGCTTGTGCTAATGCTCAAGATCCAATATGCATGAATTGATATCATATAATGGCATCTGGGGAGGGCTCATTGAAACTGCCTCTTTTTAAAATGTTTGAGTCCCTGTAGAGTTATGATAAACATTCATTTTAGGTTTGTTGTATGACAGGTCACTGTGTTATGAACCACCAGGCGAAATTTCAGTCATGAAAAACATCTCTAACTTTGTAAAATTGAGCTTCAAAATCATAAAAAATGAGGCAGTAAAATCTGCTCAAGGATGGTGTGGGTGTGTCAGTTGAAAGCCACACCCACTTTAGAAATGTACTGTTTTCTGGCACAAATCTCCCTGTTATGATCAAAAGGTCCCATATGGATCATTGGTTGTATTTTTGGGGGACAGACTGATTCACTGACAGAACTCATAAATAAAATCCCCATCATTACATGATCAGATGACTTACTGTCGGTTACAGCAGTGTTTAGATGAAGAGTCACAGGTGATGTAGCGTACTTGCAGTATGTGGGGCTGGAAAAACAGGAGAAATTCAACAGTCTCATTTTAGAGGCTGAAGAACATGAAGGAAAATACTTTATGGATTTGAACACTAAAGCTTGTTAACACTCCTGATAAACACCATTACATAACACTGGATTCTGCCCTACACAGTCCACCCTCAAATGTACAAAACGTCTTACACATCTGATTTCTTTAACAGTAACCTTCGTATGACTGATGATTAAAGTGAATACATTAAAAATTTTGTGATGATTTGACTTCAGCCTCAGTCTTGTAGCATGCTAGCATGTTAACAGTATTCAAGTCAGCACATTTGATCTGAAAGGCAGCTGGTCTTACTAGAGATACTACAATGAATTTTCAGCTACATGCAAACCATGTTTGGGTGGAAATTTTCAGGACTGATGTGACTGGCTTTGACTAGCAGAGGGTTATTTATGTGTGTAAGTAGATGCACTTGCTGTCGTTTATTGGAGACACTTTAGAATTGAAGAATAATTATGTCATCATCATAACAGTTTCTCCAAGATAAAATGATTGGATGTTAAGCATGGGATTGCTGTTGCTTCTTGCCATCACTGAGTTGTACATGTGCACAGCTGATGTGTCTCTGTTACTTACTGCTTGATCCCAATATCCTCAACAAGTTCCTTGGGATTTGTTGAAATCTGACGGAACTCAATCCACTGGCTCAAGCATGAATCGAACAGGACTTGAAAAATTGGACTGTCAATGTAACCTATGATGAAGTTCCATCTTCCGAAACTCTGCAGAGAAACGTCATTGACAAGGTCTGAGTGGGAGACACTAAAATGTGCATGACAAGATCAGCTCCATACTTAAGTACTAATACTAACTTTTACCTAAAAGCTGGAAAAAAAATAAAAGAAACTTACCGGTTCAAAAGTTGAATAAGGTGTGACCAGAGGTCTGCATTCGTCTAAAGTCTGAGCAGAGCTGCTGAGGAACAACCCAAGCATCAGCAAAAAGGCAGTGAACAGCTTCATGATGCTGCAGATGGCAAACTCCAAAGTGTGACTGAGAGAAATGACCACAAAGGAAGCTTTTGGTCGAGAAAGCTGAATGACTGACATTCACAGAGCTGCTCAGCTTATATACAGTCCAGGCCGAGCATGGCAGAGGTCCAACTGGTTTTCAAGTATTTACACAAAGGGGTTATATCAAATGTTTTCTCTTATTTCCCCCCACGGTGGGTAAGTGAAAATTTACTTCACCTTTGTCACACTTCAGGTTAAGACAGGATTCCTGTGTTTGTGTTTTTTTTCCTTTTAACATTTCCCAGAATTTGGTTTTTGCACAAATATTTGCAAATTTTCTACTTGGATCCACACAGTGCACAAAAATAAAGTTTATACAGTTCATCTCAGGACTGAGCCGATCAAGGTAAGACCAACCTTGACTTGTTCGATACATTCGATATTCTCTGGTTAGGTATCTAAGAACCACAACCAGCCCCAGCAGATAAATAAATACTATGCACAGCACCACTTTATCACTTGGGACATTTTCAGCACAAACATCAGCAATCTCATCTTTTACAGCACAAATCCATACTAAAACACTGTACCTTACCTTCATTACAAGGGATGCACGATATTAGATTTGTGCTGATATCCAATACGCTGATATTTTAAAACTCATTTTGGCCGATACTGATACCAACATTTAATTATATTTTTTTCCACTGCAAAAAACACCAATTCCATCCTGCACTACAAATACTTTTTAAAAATATTGGTAGTCTATTTTTTTTAACAGACAAAACATTAGATTTTTTTTTTTTTAATCAGAAATGCAGGATGTATTTTTTTCCAAATACAGCCATACATTAATGAAAAACTTAAATTTAAGTCTTTGGGATTCATGTGCATTACATGCTACATGTATTTTTAACAGTCCAGCGAAAGTCACCTGCATCTTTGAGGGCAATAAACAGCAGCAAAATAACCTGCTGAAACTGAACTCCACAGTGCAAAAAAGAAATAGCTTCTAAATTTAGATTGATTGTTCTTATTACTCAGCCAGTTTGCAGGATGGCTCCCTTAGATACTCCTTACAAAATGCTTCAAACAACAACAGCAACAACAACAACAAAAAGAAAGATTCTTAAATACAAAAAGTCTAGCTATAGTTCAGAGCTTAAATATGATTTTAAATTTTTGTGACTCAATTTAAAAAAAAAAGTAGTTCTCCTGATTCTGCTTTAAACAGCACAAACTAAGCAACCAAGTTTAATGGGCATTTCACAGTGAACAGCTCTGTAACAACCTAGTTCTGCCTAGTAGCTGGGTTTCCATTACAATTTATAGCAAAATAAAAGCAATATTTCTTAATTTTCGATGAAGTATAATTGAGCTTTGAATGCTTTTCCATTAACGGGTGTTTTGGGCACAGGCCTTGCAATTCTCGCAAAATCTCTTCTCGCATGGATCCGGTGCAGGGAAGGTTTACGCTCAAAACCTGTTGGGTGTTGAGACGGTTTTTGGTTACATCCACGGCGGTTGCCTTGATAATTTTGAACCAAAGACGAAGGCAACCGACGATAGTTCAGGGGCAAAGTCCGTATGTAGAGCAAAAGCCACGTTTAAGGGTATAAATATGATGATAAGAAAAGTCTCGTCTCCTCTACTGTTGACACGTACCGCACCATATTGTCTCGGAGTGACTGGTCATGTGACACTGTATGTCACATCCTGTGACTTGTAAATGCAGAAAAAGTGTTTCCATTGCACTTTTGCGATGTATTTCTATATCGAAACTTCTGAAAAATCCTCCTCACGAGGGCATAAAAACCTTTTTGCGATATTTGAGAGGTTTTTTGAAATTCAGATGTTTCCATTAACAGTTTTTTATTGCGCTATTTACATTTTGCACATTTCCAAGGGTAATGGAAACACAGCTAGTGACACCCACATCTCCAATGCTCGAGATAAAGCACCTTCGTGCACAGCCAGAGTGCTAACCACGGGAGACGTGGCACACAGAAGTCTGTCGTTGCTTTTGCCATGTTTCGCGCACTGTCACGCAGGATGACATGCACGTTCTTTTTCTCTATTTTCAAGATCCGAAACATGTTATCAAAAGCGGCTGCAGTTGCGCCTGCTGAGTGAGCACTCCTGTGAGTGCAGGACAGGCTTTTTAAGAGTGAAATCCTCATATCCACTGAGGCAGTGAGGCTCAACATGCTAACGGGACGGACACTTGATGTCCATATACCTGTGGTGAAGCTAATATGTTTAGCTTTAATGACGAGCTTCTCTACGTGACTGGAAACGAAGTTTTGCAGTTCAGGTAAGGCTGTAAACGCCAGCTAGGCAAAATGTAGCAGGGCTTTAAATGCATCATCAGCTCGCGTATATTCTACCACACTGAAAGGCTGATTATCAGTGGTTCAGTAATTTTCCTGTTCAGCTCCTTATCTTTAGGAGGTCGCTGCTGTATTTTTTTTTTTTTAGCTTTGTCGAATGACTTAAGTAGAAGCTGTTGATGAGTTTTCCCTGGCATGAAGTTTTGTCGTTCTTTATCTTAAGAAAGTCCTTGTAGTCATCAGGGTGACAGGTTTTTAGATGCAGAATTAAAGTGGTGGTGTTAAAGGTGTGTTGTTGAGTCCTCCTCGCATCACATGTACTTTACAAGTGATGCAAACAGCTACTTTGCTGTCTTGTTCCCACACCTCAAACCCACAGCCGACATGTTGAGTTTGTTGTTGATGCACGTCCAACGTCATCGCGTGCGCTTAATTATGATGTCACATTATGGGCCGTACAGATCGGCGTAAATTTTATTATCGGCCGATACCAATATACTGCAGATAATGTTGTGCGTCCCTATCATTACCCACCAAAAATATTTAAATCATCATCAAATTCACCAATCTTCTGAATGATAATAATGACATCACAGCAGCGGAGTGGAGGATAATAATGAAACGTGAGCTTACCTGTTTATTTTGCTCAAACAGCACACTTTTGATCCCTTGGCCTTCTTTCTCTCTCTCTTTTCTGACTGATGCTGTTAAGTGTGAACTTGCAATAGTTTTTTAACGTTATCACCATTCATGTTCTCTGCTGACACTACTTTAGTCCTCTTAGGGTACAACAGCTTTGTCAATACAGCATTGAAAAAAAATACTAGTTGAATGTTCAAAAAGTTTCCTTTATTTCAAATATCTGGCACAGCTGCAGTGAATCACTTGGGAAGGGCAGAAGAGCTGCATGTGGCTCCGGAGATGCAGGTTCCCAACCCCTGGTTTAGAGACTTTATTCTTGGACTGAAATTGTGTTGTGTTTATGTGTGATGCATAGTTTAAGGCGTGGCCGAGGCTCCGAAGGCAAGGGACGCCAATCCCCATTCAGCTGTGTTAGCAAGTGCCGTAACCGCAGAGTCTGTCCTTGCAGTCCCAGCTCTCCAAGTAAGAAACTGACCTCTACATCCCACTTCTACTGGACAAGTCCTAACTTTCCCTCATCGGTATTCGGCTTCTGCTCTCAAATCGGCATATCTAATTATTTTACTTTCATAAGCATTCTCGTCAGAATCCTGACAGCTCTAAATCTGACTGGCAGTCTAGTTCTCCCCCCAAATCTACCGTCATCTTCCAGTCCTTAGCACTCGTTAGCTGGCCTCTTTAGCTCATGAACAAACTGAGCAGTTGTCTCTGATTACATCCTGCTTTCACCTGTCACTTTCTGTTTTTGAATACTGCTGCTTAGCTTTAAAAAAATTCTGTTATGTCTCCATGTATATCTACCTTGTGACAAACTGATCTTACAAATGTGCCTCAAAGTTGCTGTCCATGAGGCATGATGGGTCTCCGTCAACCCAGCGTTTTAGGTCCCGGAGCTACAGTAAGAAAAAGAATTTGACCTGACTTTCCTCTATACTCCAAAGGTCCCTCCAACTCAGCCTCCTCCTTTCCACCCTCCCAGTTAATCCACTGCGCCCACCTCTTTCTATTATTGGGACTTACTTTGTTCCACACTGATTTGCCTGAGCCAGCCTCCCTGGCCTACCAGGACATTAACTACAATCTCAGCATGCCTAAGAACTGCCTTAGATTGTGGCGTAAAGTCCACCTTTGACTCTAAACTAGTTAACTTAAGTTGTGTCATTGCTTGGTTGCGCCACAGGGACGCAAGGTTGATCTCAACAAGTAGAGCTGTCCATCCAAACTAACTGAAATATTGTCCCCGAGTTTCTCTAAACAGGCCAACAGCTGAAAAACATCAGTGAGTTGTTATCTTAAAAAAAAAAAAAAAAAAAAAGGGACAAAAGTCATGTACTGACATGTCTACAGTCACCATGGTTCGTGTTATGCAGTTCTCTATGGATTTACTCCTCAGTAGCGGCTACATCACGTGTTTTGTTGCTCTGATTGACCCGTAAAGATGTGACAGAACGTTCATCCAGTCACCCTTTGAGTTTTTTTTTAAAGCCTCTGCCCTTTTCCCAAATGCTGTGTATGAGAGGTTTTCCAGATATCTAAAGTGTCAGGTTAAGTAAAGAGAGCACAAATCAAAAACAACATACTATAATATAATCTGGACCACTGCCTTCCACAGCACTTCCTACTTTACGTGTGCGTGAATACGTATGATGGCGTTTGTCTGCATGAACCTATCGCGTTGTTTTCTTGGCGGTCACGAGTCGCACTTTTTATTGTTTCAACATGGTCTACTGCAAATATGAATGCTCAAGGGTTTCTGGCACACTTGGAGATTTGATTGCACCACTGTAAATATTTTATTTTTATACACATGCTGTATTTTTGCAGATTGAGCACAATTTCATTTTGTCTTCGTTTTGAATTCTATGGTAGGTCATAAAGGGTTAACTCTGAGTTATCAACATTTCAGTTTTGGGATGTGATGTGGAATCATTCTCAAAAAGTACAAGAGTATCGTTCTCAAGTGAAAGAACAGTTACTCTAATAAAAACTAAGTAGAAGTGAAAGTACTGATTAGTTTAAAATGTATCCAAAAAACGAACAAGTACCCCCAAAAACTACTTAATTGCAGTAATGTAAGTGATAAGTGACTTTAATATTAAAGTTAAGCTAAGGTAAGTCTGCATTGAAACTACCTCAGCTGGTGCAACACCTTAAATGTTTGAACAGTGTGGACTTTGTCATAAGTAAAGACATCCATTAATACTGGGCTATGTTTGAAGTCATAGCTGGCACTCGAAAGGTCTTTTCATGGGTCGCTAAAGTTTATCTACAAAAAACAACCTTGATTGGAGGCTAATGACCTGAGAGACTGTTGTCTATGTTTGAAGAAACATCATCCTGCTTGTGTAATGATCCTTGTTCAAGGTTCCATAATAGAAACAAGGTAGGAGTTCTTGTGTCCAGGCTTTTTAATGTGCTGTAATGCTTTTGACCATTTAAAACAATTACACTAATTATGTGTTGAACAGACCTGACACCTGCTTGCTGGCTACATTTTGACTTTGGGCCATCAAGTGAGGAAACTGTGATTTTTCTGCAGCTCTGTTCAGAGCCTAAACTATCTCCTGACTCGGATAACTCTAGATTTGAGTTTCACTTTTGGTTGGACAAGCATTAAGTTTAAATTAAAGTCAACCTTCAGGAAAAGTATTAATGACCCCAAAACACTTGTTGGAAGCACTCCTGTCCTGAATGAAATCCCTCATTCTTCTGCCTGTCTCAGGTGGAATCTTGAACTTGTACCCCTCTGTCCCCAGCATCTCTGTGTTTAAAAGACTGAAAATGAAAACACAGTCCACATGTTTTAAGGTTGAAAGTCAGTTTATTTCTTTACTTCAACATTTCAGGCTGACTTTAGCTCAAGATGGCCTAGTCGTCATCATCGTCGTTAACCTTGTTTCTCGCAGTACTCTGTAACAACAATGAGAAGAGGATTTAGTTCTATCTGAAATCACACATAACGCTTATACAATTAAATCAGATAGGTTGGAGTGTTATTCACCGCTTTTGGGGTCGAGGATGAAGTCGGGTTCTCCTGTGAAACCCAGACATCTTGCCTGCTTCATGGCATGCACAAAGTCTGAGTGACTGATGTGGTTTCCTTTTGCTGGAAACAGAAATATAATGAAATTAAAATGATGTTCCAGTCTGGATTTCATAGAGGTTATTTTCTCCCTGACTTGTTGAACCTACCCATCAAGTAGAAAGCCCGATAGTGTTTGACCTCTGGGATGGTTTGAGGGTCTGGATTGTCCATACTGTTGACAATAATGTCGTTGTTTCTTGCGTTAATAAGGTAGAGCAGACAGTTTTCACAGGTTGGCAGAGAGTGGTATGTGCAGGTGAAGTTGGTTTCTGAAGAAGGACAAAAAAAAAATCCTTTCAATCTGAAATAAGATATCTCCTGGTCAAATTTCCAGCGATTCTTCCAACCTGAATGTACTCCAGTGTTGAAGAGATCTGACCCTGGCTCAGAGCAGAAAAGTTTGAACATTCAGACTGATCTACACTCACATTCATGTTTTGAAAAGTGAACTGATTTAACTTTGCTTATGACCAGCTTACAAATTTTTTAGTAAGACATTTGTGATTTTACTTTAACTTTGGAATTTTGTTTGCAACTTTGAAATTGCACCAAAAGTCGTTAGCTGTAAGGCATATGATGAAACAGCCTGCCATTGGTTGTCATAGCCCATGTGTCTGCTTTGGGAACTTAAGATGGTGGCTAATGCTAAGCTAGCAAAAAAAATGATCAAAAATACATTGATCAAATTTACTGAAGTGGATTTAATTTTCAAATGCCCTGGAAAGTCACCAAAGTTTCAAACTCACCAGAAAAGCTACAGTAAGAGCCATGAAAGCAAGGAAAGCATTCACTCTATGAGTGGGCACAAGGGGTTAGAAGCAGTGATCTTCAGGGGTTAATACATGCTTATCATCAGCAAAAAAAAAAAAAAAAAGAAAAGAAGAAAAAAAGAAAAAAAAAAAAAAGAAATGTCATATTTTTTTCAAAATGGACCCCAGAGGGAGCATAGACAACATTTAAGGACCAAGTATGGAGCCCTGGGGAGCTCCACATGGAAGTAGAGATGAAATGATAACTGGAATCAATGATAACCGTGATAAAATTTCCCCACGGTTATCATCATTCTTATTTTGATAATCATAAGCGCTAACCAAGCTTTAATATCAGGGTAAATAAATCTGGGTGGCATGGTACAGAGGTTCATTTACTGAGGTGATAAACATTCATGGGTTAAATGAAGAGATGTGTCTCCTCTCTCACTGTGACTGTCAGAGAGCAGAGACACAGACAAAGCATGCTAGCGGTAGGCTAATCAATTCGCTCCAAACACATTTATAGATCAAACTAAACCAAAATGAAGTCGCTTACCTTTGACTGAAGAGAAAACCCCAAACAACCTCTGTAGTAACATACCCTCTCTGGCTTTAGCGGACAAAAATGTCTATAAGAAACACTCCCAAACTTTGGAGCAGCTCCATTTAGTTAAAGTATTTATCTAGTGTTGAAGTCTGTGTTTAATTCAGCAGGAGACATTAATGAGCTCACTTAACGAGCCCATGGCTGATATGATACATTCATGGACAGTAGGATTATGCAGTTGTAGCAGAATGTGTATAAAATGTTGAGATGTCTTCATGTGTGATGAGAACAAAAACACAATTTCAGTTTTTTTGGCTAGAAAACTGGATAAATCCAGTTATCAGGACCAGAAATGTGTTTGCTGTTTCTGCAGTATTAAAAACATGTGAGATGGAATCATGGCCTTTTTAAGTTTTATATCTGAATAACTCATCTTATACCGCTTTTGTTAAAACAGACTGTTGTTTGTCTTTGTAACCACATTTTGAAAAAGTATCAACAGGGGCACTGATAAAGACTCGGACTGAAAAGGAGCTTTAGATTGAAAGTAGGACTTATATCTGCTTTGGTAACTTTGGTTCTTTTCTGTCCAAAAAAAAAAAAAAAAAAAAAAAAAAAAAAAATTTTGCGTAAAGCATGTGATTTCAAAAAGAATCACATTTGAATACCTTATGGAGAAAGTACCTTTAATTAAATACCTTTAATGTCTGTTTGATAAGGTTTTAATGTTCATACAAACCTAAAGTGCCCCAGCACTGCTAATTGTAGTGATTTTAAAAATCAAACTAGATAAAATGATTTGAAATGATAAAATGGTAGCTTTTCAGATTTTCAGCAAATTACAACAATACTGTGATACTTATAATAATTTAGGTCTTGATTATTGTAATATGACATTTTGATATCTACATGGAAGAAGGGCGGAGCAGCGCTCCAGACAAAAATTCAAAATCTTGTAATATATAGTTTGAAAAGCAGCCATGAGATCAAAAGCACAAGAACTGCTGAATCCCTAGAATAGATTAAAAAAAAAAAAAAAAAACTTTAGAAGTGGCTTTTTCACCGTTCTCCAAGATTTTAGAGGAAGGTGAAATAAACACAATCAATAGCAGATAGAGTCACCAGACTCCATGTTTGTTATCAGGCATATCCATCTTGAAAAGCTCCAAGCTACAATGATTGTGGCAGAGAACAAGGCGGTAGGGTTTAGGGTTTAGTTGAAGTCAGAGCTGCTTGCAGTATGATAACATACAGGACTTAGAACACCAGGCTAATAGGTGATAGTTTCTGTCTTTGGTCGCTCAGGCTAATTTCCTTGTTCTCATCATAGCCTGTTTCTCTCCTGGTATGTAATGACATGGAGAAACGCTGATTCTCTAAGAGAACGACCACTGACAGCTCTGGTATTCTACCCCATCAGGTGACTTACTGTCCATTATGGCGGCGTTGTAATGAAGAGTCATGGGGAAAGTTCCGTACTTGCAGTATGTATGACTGGAAAATAGAAAGGAGAAAATTAGAGTTTAGATATTTCATACAAAAAGATCACAAGTGGTCACTGTAACATTATAAAGCTCATCTTAACCAACAAATGCATAAATAAGACTCTGTTCTGATGTTTCACATAGGAGGTCGTACATTTCATTTGTAGTCACTATAGCTGTGAAAAATGTACACTCTAATAGAATCTGCCATGTTTGTAAACAGGTGAGGAAATGTAGTCCTCAACAGTTATAAATGGACCTCCATGCTGCCGTTATCATCAGAGAATTTCTACATTGAATGCGATTCCCCGCACTTTAAAAAAACTGTGATTTTTTTCAACCACAGTTGAACAGATTTACTGTTGTGGAGGAGAGCAATATCACAAATTACTCAGTCCTGCCAACCTCCAACATCAAGCAGTGGAGACCTGAATCTAGAAGAGTCTTGTTTTGTGGAAACGATGCATACAGGAGTGTTGTGACACCTCTCGACCAGTTTTTAGATGTACGCTTTTTAAATTCCTGCCTGCTGCCGCTTCTCTGCAAGTTTTTTCTTTTAACATTTTTTGCCAGAATATTTCACTACTTTCTGGACGCAAAAGTAGCTAAAGAATTAGGAATGGTTGTAGTTTTTCACTTTGAACTTTGGTATAGTCATAACTCCAAACATGGCCTTTTGGTAGAGTTTCTCTATGCTGAAATCACTTCTTGCACCCCAGAAGGGATTTCTCTGCTGCTGTTTGACGTCAAAGGGCTTAGACATGCCGAGCCTTGCAAAAGATAACTGCTACAGAATTAGCTGAGCTGTGATTGTTTAAATTGATGTGTATATAATAAACAAATGTAGAACAGAGCTGTTTGAGTCATTGTTGATCCTAATGGAATGATCAGGAGTTCAGCAGGGACCAGTATATTGATGTTGGCTTTTAAGGGGAACCTCCGTTTGCTCATGTTTCATGCAGATTATTGTTACTGGTGAGATTGTATGGGTGATACTTACTGCTTGATCCCAATGAGCTGTTGATATACTGGATGTGAATCAGATCCAGTTTTGACGTACTCAATCCACTGGGTCTCAGTCGTCTTGAACAATTCTTGATGTGGTTTACTATCAATGTAGCCCAAAATGAAGTGCCACCTTCCCAGTTGCTGCAGAAGAACATCAAGTTAGTGAAGTAGAAAGACGCAAATATTGGCAGTTCATGCAAGCAGGGCTGAGCTGGACTACTACTTCACTGGCACTATTCTAAGTGGTGTGTTTTTAACACATTAGCCCTTTTTGCTCCCTTTATCCACGCCAGACCACCTCTTGGAATTTTGCAGCACATCTTAAAACCATCTATTAGTTATCTACACCTGATACTAGATACTAGACAAGGGGGTTCACCCTAGACTTGTTTAGTCAAATTATTTGTACCTCAAACATGGTTTTGACAAATTTAGTGGCACGGTGGCCTGGGTTAACACATGACTCATTCATCCTGACACAGGGCAGTGTAGGGAACAGACTTCAGATCGCTCTGTGATGACGTGCTGCCACTTGCCATACCTGTCAAGTTTTGGATTTGAAAATAAGGGAAATTTTCGGGTACCCGCTGCGAGCCGTCCCACCACCCCAGCCTGTGGGGTGCCCCATCCCAAGATGATTGGCTAAGGTAGAGTAAGCTTTCATGGTCAGCCAATCAGAGGCAGTGTTCACATAAAACACAGCACGCAGCAGTCTCACACACCCAAACTAGCAGAGATTAGCTGGAGCAATGGCGAGAGTGGAGGAAAAGTTGGCGTTTTTAAAGTGGAAGTACAGACACTACTTTATTCTCCTTGAGGTAAAAGGCAAGAACGTACATGTGAAGTGTACATTATGTCCTGGAGGGAAGTGTTTGTCCACGTCCGTTGTAAGCAACTCTAATCTAATGAAGCATCTCTCAACGGCACACGCTTCTACAAAACTAATGGCCAAAAACGTTGTTGACACCGTTGATGATGATAGCAGGCCAGGTGTGGCAAGCGTGAGCTCCGCTAACAAAGAAGGACACAGAGCCATGCATCCAAGCAGCTAAAGCTGGATTTTTCTGCTCCAGCTTCACAAAAACTTGTGCCACAGACTGAACTGAATGGAATGATAGCCAGGAATGCTGTTGAGAGCATGCTCCCGTTATCAACAGTTGACTCAGACTCCTTCAGAGCCCTCATTGGCAAAATACCAGGGAGAGCAGGTGCCGGTCCACCATGCAGAAAGACATTTTCTAAGTACATAGATGATGAGTATGCTAAAATGAATGCCAAGCTCAAAGGAGGATTTGAAGAATTGGAATATGTCTCTACTACTGCAGACATTTGGACTGCACATAATAAAAGCTATCTTGGCGTAACTGCCCATTGGATACATCCACATAGCATGGAACGAAAGAAAGCAGCCTTGGCATGCAGACGATTTAAAGGCCGTCATACTCATGACAGTATTGCAACTGAACTTGACAACATTCACTCATCCTATGGCATATCCCACAAAATAACATCAACTGTCACGGATGATGGTCTAATTTCATCAAGGCCTTCAAAAAGTACCAGCCAGTCGAGGAGGATGAGTCTGGGGATGACGAGGATGAGGTAACTTTTATAAACATTAATGATGTCTTGCAAAACAGTGTTAGTGATGATGATGATGATGATGATGCAATTACTTTGCCGCCACATGAGAGATGTGCATCCCTTAAACCTTGTTTCCTGTACTGATGTTGACAAGTGGATACTGTCAAGACCAGAAACAAACCAAATGCACGACCAAATGCACAGCCTTATGGAACAAGGCTAGCTGTTCATCTGTGGCTGCAGAGACTGTCGACGATGTCATCGCAAGGAAGCTTCTAGTCTCTTGCACTACGAGATAGAGCTCGTTTTATGATGCCCTTGCTCGCGTCTGTGAGATCCCTATAGCTGAGCTGAACACCATCTCCTCCAAGTTTGGGTTGAAAGCCATCACAGAACGGGAGCATCAGTTCCTCAGGGAGTACTGTATGGTAATGAAGCCACTAACAGTAGCCTTAGACATTCTTCAGGGAGAAGACAACTGTTTCCATGGCACACCCCTACCCATGCTGGAGACACTGATGTTCAAGACTCTGGACCTGAAGAGTGGTCTGCAAATCCTCGTTGACCTTCCAGAGGCAGTTGTTACAGTAGGAACTAGTTTTTATCTCTCAATACATTAAATACATCCATACATAATTAAAGAAATATAATGTAAAATGAAATATATTTATAAACAAACTCATAATGTGTAATGCTCTGTGTGTGTGTGGATAGTGAGTATAATATGTCCTTTGCATTATATATCATTGCAGGCATTCAAAACAAGATTTGCAGAGGTGCTGGAAAGCGAGAATGCTGTTTTGGCTGCTGTGACTCTGCCCAGGTTTAAACTACATTGGCTGACACACGGGACAGGAAGGACAGGGCCAAGGCAAGTCTGCTGGCTGAGTGCCAGAAGAGTACTTGAGATGAAGACCGGCAAACAGGTACTACCAGCACACCAACACGCACTGACTCAACCACAGAGGATGAATTCTTTTCCTTCGAGGATGAGGATGACACCTCTGCGAAAGTCAAGTTGCAGATTATTTCAAATCAGGAGCTGAAGGGATGGACAGTCTTAATGGATTTCAACTAGTAAAGAAAATTTCACTCGAATACAAGGCAGCCATTCCATCCATGCATGGGTGCATGGATGGATGAGTGTTAGGAAAGACTGTATGTATGGAAAGATGAATATTTAGGAGCTAAAGTTGGATTTGTCCAAGTAATTCATATTTTCAGTACTATTTTAAAAGTACTTCATATTGTTAAACAGTTTTTTTTGTTTTAAAAAAAAAAAACACTTGAAGAACATCATGTCTACCAGTTGTGTGAAGGTTTGATTTAATTTACACTACAGAGATTTAAAGCACTCCATAGTTAAACTGTTTACTTTTATTTATAAGAAAATACTTGAATGGTACAGTTTTTACAGAGAGTTAAAGCCCTTCATACTGTTAAACTGTTTACTTTTATTAAGAAAATACTCCAACAGTACAATATGCACAGAGTTAAAAGCACTTCATATTGTTATTTTGGTAAACTGTGTATTTTTGTGATGAAGACAATACTTGAAGTACAGTATGTCTACCAGTTGTGGACTGTTGAGGTGCAATAAATATTAAAAGTTCCTTGTAAGTACCTGTCTATGCAGTTCTACTCCAAGCAACTGGCTTGTGAAATCTGCTTAGAAAAAAATCCAAATTCTTAGACATATTTAAACTTAAAAACATAAATAAAAAAGTAACGCAATAGTTACTTTCCCTTGTAACTAGTTACTTTTAAGTGGAGTTATTCAGTTACTAACTCAGTTACTTTTTGGGAGAAGTAACTAGTAACTATAACTAATTACTTTTTAAAAGTAACGTGCCCAACACTGGTAATGATCAATATAATATAATGAGGGAGGACATGATAGTCAAGGCTTGTAGTTTCCACATAAAGACGTTTCAATAAAGTGAAACGTTTTAACATCTTTTTCCTGCATTTTGAGTTTCAGACTTGTGAGAATTAAATATTTTGTCCAGCAATCTCACCTCAGAATTCCAGCTTCATTAAACTATCTTGAATCTTTAGTAGGCTTTTGCTAACTAATTTTATTTTTATTTACCTGCCCAAGTGGCTGAACCCTGGTCTGAGCCGTTATTAAATGTGCTGCTGCCTGTCTTGGCTAAGACACTCTTGTACATGAGATTTATTTATTTATTTATTTTTTATCTCAGTGAGGTTTTAACTTTGATAAAACTTTGTGAAGGTGGCCAGACACTGAAAAAAACAATTTGCTTTCATTTAACAGAAATCTGAGCAGAACCAGGTCTGGATAAGATTTAGTGATAGGTTTTCATACTCAGCACTTAGAAAGAGCAGGGCATTGATTTAGTCAAGGATCTTTTATATCAGCATGGTTTAGATGTCGACTTGGTAATGAGTTATAATTGCTTTAAACTCGTGTGTCTGACCTGGGAATGCTAACGGTGCTGTTGTACTAAATTCAACACTTTTAATAAATGCAATATCCATTTATATCATGGTTTTTATGGTGTGCTGGTTTTATGTGATTGTTTTTAAAGCAGTGCTGTTTTCAGATGTACTATTCTATTTTATTCTATTCTAGTGGTCTGACTGTTATTCTTGGTTTGATCTTTTTGTTCATAGCTGAAGCTAACCTAAAGGTGAGATGCAGAGGAGCCTTACCGGTTCAAAAGTCGACAGAGGGGTGACCAGAGCTCTGCATTCTTCATCACTGGTAGCAGAGCTGCTCAGGAACGAGCCAAGGATCAGGAAAAGAGCACTGAGCCCCAGATTCATGATGCTGCAGTGGTTTAGCTTCAGAGTCTGACAGGGAGAAAACAGCAGGCAGGTAGCTTTTCTCTCACAAAGCTGAATGACTGCTCCTCACAGAGCCACTCGACTTTTATAGAAGTGGGGATGGCTTATACAGTTCCAAGTGTTGTTACGTTCTCTATTTACCCAAGCGCTTTTTTTGAAACGTTTTTTTCTTAGGATTTGGTAAGCATTGGCTTAATCCACCCATCTCCCTCTTCAGGTGAAAGGAGATTCCAGGGGTTTCTATGAAACATTTCAATGAACTTGCTTGTGTAACACATTTTTATGAACCTTATTTCAGTTTATATTCATGGCCTGAATCCAACTGGGGACATTTAACACATCAGACATACCCAGGAGATTAAAACACTGTTTTTATTTGTACATTTTAGCAGCTATAAAGGCTACAGCCTCTCTTTCTGACTTGTCTTGTCTTTTGCTTTGCAGCCTTTTGTCCCAGCAGACAAATATTGACAGATTTTAACTCGGCCTTGGTTTCCCAGTACGCACAAATACAGATAATTTAGTTCATTATAGAACTGCCGACTCATCAACACTGACCCATGGCCTTACCTCCACCTTTGCTAGTGTGATTTCCTCCATGGTATTGATTATGAGCGTTAAATTCTGAATGCATGCCACCATTCATATCAACAACAGAAAAGTACCTCCAATGCTTTCTTTTCAAAAATCTATTGTGACTGTCTTTTTGTGATTTTTTTTTCCACCTTTTGCTCAGATTTATCTGCAATTAAGATTTGGTTAGCCATTAAGAGACTACATTTTGCTACATTTGTTTTACTGGCAGCACTTTATTCTAGTGGTTATGTGGTATTGTTATAGTAATAAATTTAATTATGTGGTTATTTCCCAAAAATAAGGTGGCAGTTAACTAGTAAGAAGTTTGCATTTTCCAAAGTAATACATTTGAAATTTGATAATGCTATGGATGTCAACAGATTATTTTTTTAAATCTCGATTGATCCCATTCATAAGAGTTTTATCATGATTTTAGGAAGTTTGAGTGAACCTAAGTTTAACAACCTTACAGCTGACAGGCCATCGCGACCCCCCTGAAATCTCTGGCACCCCCCCAAGGGGCTCCTGGACCCCAGACTAGGAGCCATGGAATAGACCATGAAAAAATGAACTTTTTATGGAATGAAAATTAATTAAAAGAATATTTTATGGTTCCAACGTCTTCTGACGTGTCCACTGAGCTGTCTGTAAGTCTTTTTTTTTTTTTTTTTTTTTAAATGAGAGATTAAGAGGCAGTGATGTCCTTCTTTAACATCTCTGTGACTGCAGGGAAATGCTGACATGCCTTAAACCAAAGAGTGTGGAAGAGGACAATAAAGCATGTCGCAAAAAAAATAGTGCCCTAATTGTGGACCTTGATTAATCACAAATAACTTTAATGTTAAAATAGTATTTAGTAAGAATTCAGCAATGATCAAGTCCTTCCTTTATATTATAGCAATTCTTTGTAATTATGTTGGATTTTATCAAGTCAATTCTCATAAATACGATTTTAATTTTCTATGCTAGCTCCTTGATAATTCTTGGAAAGGACTTTATTTTGGCCCACTAAATTAAAACCCTAACCCTTAAAGTGGGTCCTTCCTGATGTTTTTTTTTTTTTTTGTTTTGTTTTGTTTTGTTTTGTTTTGGGTTTTTTTGTTACATTTTAGGGTTAGGGGTTTGGGTAAAAAACCACCTAGCTGAAAATTATTCAGGAAGGACTGTCTTTATTTTATTGGGCCCCAATAACCTGTTATTGTTATATTACTGTAGTGATATTAGAATCTTACCAAGTTATAACTTAAAATATTGTAAAATGAAGCAAGTGTTTACCTAGTAAGAATTTATTGATTATAAGTAATTCGTTGTAATTTTTGGAAGTTCTCTTTAATTAGCTGGTATTTTCCTAAATCATTTTGTATAAATAAGATGTAACATTTCTATGCACGTTACATCATCATTCCCAGGTAATTACTTTATTTTTGCCCGCTAAATTGAAGAGAGATATTCCTGATAGATTTTCATGTCATTTTAGGGTTAGGGTAAACTACCACTTTTGTTTAACATGAAGAGCTTATGATAATTTGGTGCTCAAGGCTTAAATCCATTCTACCTCCATGCATTAGCTTCAGATGGGCTTAAAGAGAGCAGAGGTTAGATCGCTCTTTGGCCTCAGACAAACTAGTCATTACCTTCTGATTCACTGCCTCAGGATTTTATCATTCATTCTACATTTTTTCTTTTAAAGAACATTTTTCTCTCTTTTTTAACCCCTCCATGTCTATGGGATCTGACATGATCCTTTCGGCCCAGAGCAGGGTAAGCAGGGTGAGCTGTGTTGCACCTTAACCTGGTCTCTCCTGTGGTTAAAAGGACATCTTAGGTTTTGTTTGAAGGATTTTTTGAGGACATTGTTTGGTTTGTACAACAAACATTTGCAGATTTGTTGAATTACCCTTGGTTGCCCACACACGCACACAATTACTCAAAGTGCACACAGATATTTGCAGGACAGAGTACAATGTGAGGTAAGGTCATCTTAAGACATGTCTTTAAAAATATTCATCTGGTACTAATTTAAAGGAGTGAGAGACAATTCAGTTATGTGTAATAGTTACATAAAGTTTGATGAAAACACCTTTTTCAGCCTTTCATTGTGTTAAATCAGCTAAATCCCAAACTCACACTCATAGACTCACTGACTTAAGGTAAGTACGAGTGCTTCTTCAGTTTCTTCAAGGATGGTGAAGCGTGGGTGCTGGTGTAGCTCAGTTGGAGGCTGGGGTCCCCAATGCTCTGGTCATGAGTTATTATCCATATTTCCTCTCTATAGCTGTCCTATCATAATCAAGGCAAAAATCCACCCCAAAATATTATCTTAGAGAATGCTGAAGCTACTCTTTCTCCTAGTAGACCACAGATTGGATAAAGAGCTCACAAGCTAGCAGGGTCACCAGGTTTGGTAAGCTCCGAAGAAGGTTTGAATTTATGTACAGGTTATATCTTACAACTTAATGTTCTGATTAAAAAGAAATATATGGGGTGCAGACATAATAATAATAATCATAATAATCATAATTGTATTTATAAAGCACTTTTAAAGTGCTGTAGACAGACATTGCTTGGTTTTTAGATAATGTGTCCACCATCTTCACCTCTGACCAAGGCCGCCCATAAGGGGGGATAAAGGGGGCCCAGAAAAATGGGGGCCCAATTAGGTCAGGAAATCTATGGTCCATTGTAAAGTTAAGCTGTGTTAACCATATTCTACATTTAAGCTGAATAAGGGCCCTATGATTTCACCATTAACGTAAACGTGGAAATTGACCAATAAAAATTTAATCTACTATTTAACGAGGAAATCGTCAGAATTGAGAGAATTTGACTGAAATGCTGTGGGTTTTTTTAGAAAAAGGAATGTATATGTGGGCTATATGTTCCGGGGATCACGATAATATTGATACAGTGCGATATGAGCAGGACAATTTATTGTGATGTTTATAGGTAAATACTATGCACAGTGCCACTTTATCACACATGACATTTTTCAGCAAGAACATCAACAATCTCATCTTTTACAGCACGAATGCATACTGGTACACTGTACCTTACATTCATTACAAGGGATGCACGATATTGGATTTTTGCTGATATCTGATACGCCGATATTTTAAAACTCATTTTGGTCGATACGATACCAACATTTAATTATATTTTTTCCACTGTAAAAAACACCAATTCCATCCTGCACTACAAATACTTTAAAAAAAATATTGGTAGTCTATTTTTTTAAACAGAGAAAACATTTTGAGCGGGGAAGGTTTACGCTCAAAACCTGTTGGGTGTTGGAACGGCGTTGGTTACATCTGCGGCGGTTGCCATGATAATTTTGAACAAAAGACAAAGGAAACGGACGATAGTTCAGGGGCAAAGTCCGTATGTATAGCAGAAGCCATGTTTAAGGGTATAAACATGATGATAAGAAAAGTCTCGTCTCCTCTACTGTACATGTACCATGCCCTGTTGTCTCGGAGTGACTGGTCATGTGACATCGTATGTCACATCCTGTGACTTGTAAATGCAGAAAAAGTGTTTCCATTGCACTTTTGCGATGTATTTCTATATTGAAACGTCTGAAAACCGTCCTCATGAGAGCGTAAAAACTGTTTTGCGATATTTGAGAGGTTTTTCTAAATTCAGGTGTTTCCATTAACAGTTTTTTATTGCGCTATTTACATTTTGCACATTTCCAAGTGTAATGGAAACACAGCTAGTGACACCCACATCTCCAATGCTCGAGATAAAGCATCTTCGTGCACAGCCAGAGATCTATCGGGAGACTTGGCACACAGAAGTCTGTTGTTGCTTTTGCCATGTTTTGCTCACTGTCACATGGGACGACATGCACGTTCTTTATCTCTGTTTTTCATATTCGAAACATGTTATCAAAAGTGGCTGCTGAGTGAGCACTCCTGTGAGTGCAGGACAGGCTTTTTAAGAGTGAAATCCTCATATCCCCTGAGGCAGTGAGACTCATGCTAACAGGATGAACATTTGATGCCCATATATCGGTGGTGAAGCTAATATGTTTAGCTTTAATGACAAGCTTCTCTATGTGACTGGAAACAAAGTTCTGCAGTTCAGGTAAGGCTGTAAGCGCCTGCTAGGTATAACGCAGCGGAGCTTTAAATGCATCATTAGCCTGTGGAAGCCCATATATTCTACCACACTGAAAGGCCTTTTTTAGATGCAAAATTAAAATGATGGCGTTAAAGGTGTGTTGTTGAGTCCTCTTCGCATCACATGTACTTTACAAGCGATGCAAACACTTATGCTACACAGCCGAGATGTTGAGTCTGCTGTTGCTTCATGACGGCGTCATCGCGTGCGCTTCTGACGTCAGATTATCAGCCGTACAGATTGGCGTTAATTTTATCATCCGCCGATACCGAAAATTAACTGTATAAGCTATTATCAGCTGATACAGACATACTGCCGATAATATCGTACATCCCTATCCTTACCCACCAAAAATATTTAAATAATCACCAAATTCACCAATCTTATGAATGATATTAACAACACAGCAGCCTAAACTATCTCCTGACTCTAGATTTGAGTTTCACTTTTGGTTGGACGAGCATTAAGTTTAAGTCAAAGTTAACCTTCAGGAAAAGTATTAATGACCCCAAAACACTTACTGGAAGCACTCCTGTCCTGAATGAAATCCTTCATTCTTCTGCCTGTCTCAGGTGGAATCTTGAAGTTGTACCTCTCTGTGTTTAAAAGACTGAAAATAAAAACACAGTCCACATGTTTTAAGGTTAAAGTCGGTTTATTTCTTTACTTCAACATTTCAGGCTGACTTCAGCTCAAGATGGCCTAGTTGTCATTGTCGTTATCTTGTTTCTCGCAGTACTCTGTAACATAAACAAAAGAGGATTTAGTTCTATCTGAAATCAAACATCATAATTAGATAATTTGATCAGATAGGTTTGAGTGTTATTCACCGCTGTCGGGCCTGAGGACGAAGTCGGGTTCTCCTGTGAAACCCAGACATCTTGCCTGCTTCATGGCATGTGCAAAGTCTGAGGGCTTGATGGAGTTTCCTTTGACTGGAAACAGAAATATTATGAAATTAAAATGATGTTCTAGTCTGGATTTTATAGAGGTTATTTTCTCCCTGACTTGTTGAACCTACCCATCAGGTAGAAAGCCCGATAGTATTTGACCTGTGAAATGGTTTGAGGGTCTGGATTGTCTCTACTGTTGACTATAATGTCGTTGTTTCTTGCGTTAATCAGGTAGAGCAGACAGTCTTCACAGGTTGGCAGAGGGTGGTATGTGCAGGTGAAGTTGGACTCTAAAAAGAGACACAAAAAATCCTTTCAATCTGAAATAAGATATCTCCTGGTCAAATTTCCAGCGATTCTTCCAACCTGAATGTACTCCAGTGTTGAATAGATCTGACCCTGGCTCAGAGCAGAAATGTTTTGAGCAGACATTTAGACTGATCTACGCTCAAATTCATGTTTTGAAGAATGAACTGATTTAACTTTGCTTACACACAACACTGGTCCTGATTGGTTGTTGATGAGACTGAGACTGAACAATGACTTCCTTAAAACTGCTCGGATCAAGTCTTATGACCAACTTATTGCGTTAATTTTTGTTTGCAACTTCGGAACTGCACTGAAAGTCGTTAGCTGTAAGGCACGTGACGGGACAGCCTGCCATTGGTTGTCATAGCCCATGTGACATCTGCTTTGGGAACTGAAGATGGTGGCTAAAGCTAAGCTAGCAAAAGAAACAATCAAAAATTGATTAATCGGAATTATTGGTGCAGATTTAATTTTCAGATGCCCTGGAAAGTCACCAAATTTACAGACTCACCAGGAAAGCTACAGTAAGAGCTATGAAAGCAAGGAAAGCATCATTAGAAATAAACCTGCTAACAGTTGCATATATCTGCTGACCCATTTCAAGATCTCTGTCCATTGTATCCCCCAGATACTGGGCAAAGGGTTTTAGAATTAGCTTGAGAAAGGACAGACCCATACTCAGGCTGTTCCAGCCTCCCTGGGGTCCAAAAACAAGGACCAAGTATGGAGCCCTGGAGAGCTCCATATGGAAGTAGAGACGAAATGATAACCGTGATAAAATTTCCACATGGTTATCATACCGTTCTTATTTTAATAATCCTAATAACTGTTAGCGCTAACCAGCGCTAATAGCTCTAGTTTAGCGTCAGTGCTTGACTATTTTTCTGCATGAAATAAAGAATAAAACAACACTAAAAGCTTTTCTTGCTGGGAAAAAAGTTTTCCCCTCTTCTGCTGACCTGCTTTGGCATGCTTTGGTTGGTTGTGCTATGAGTGGTTGTATACGAGGCCTGCCAGTGGAGTGATTAGCTGGGACCTAGCCACAGCAGCAGTTTTGTCAGAACTGGACATTTCTTTATTAAAACAAGCACAGAGACCAACACTGAAAGCTTCTCATGATAGAAACGATGTTTTTGATCTTCTCCTGGTCTGCTTTGGTACGGTTTGTGACCGTTATGGGTGGGGTTCGTTGGTGTGTCTCCAATGGCTGCTGCCGTGGCAACCATTAGTTTGCATATAGCTCATTGCATGTCATTTAATGACTTAATTATTTGTCTTTTGTTTGGAGAACCTCTGATTGTCTGACTAAGAGAACGACCACTGACAGCTCTGGTATTCTACCCCATTAGGGGACTTACTGTCCATTATGGCGGAGTTGTAATGAAGAGTCATGGGGAAAGTTCCGTACTTGCAGTATGTATGACTGGAAAATAGAAAGGAGAAAATTAGAGTTTAGATATTTCATACAAAAAGGTCACAAGTGTTCAACATTACATTATAAAGCCACTACTGACAGTTCATCTTAACCAACGAATGCAAAAGTCAGACTCTGTTCTGATTTATCACATAGGAGGTCGTGTTTTTCATTTGTAGTTACTACAACTGTAAAAAATGTACACTCTAATAGAATCTGCCATGTTTGTAAACAGGTTGTTTTCAATCATGTGATCCAGATTGCCTGTTGGGGTCAGGAAGTGGGGGACAGCCTGTAGGAATGAATGAATGTAGTTCTTAACAGTTATAAATGGACCTCTATGCAGCCATTATCAGAGAACTTCTACATTGAATGCGATCCTTACACTTTAAAAAACAGATTTACCTGTATGTATGTAGAACAGAGCTGTTTGAGTCATAGCTGATCCTAATGGAATGATCAGGAGTTCAGCTGGGACCAGTATATTGATGTTGTCTTTTAAGGGAAACCTCCGTTTGCTCATGATTCATGCAGATTTTTGTTACTGGTGAGATTGTATGGGTGATACTTACTGCTTGATCCCAATGAGCTGTTGATATACTGGATGTGAATCAGATCCCGTTTTGATGTACTCAATCCACTGGGTCTCAGTTGTCTTGAACAATTCTTGATGTGGTTTACTGTCAATGAAGCCCAAAACAAAGTTCCACCTTCCCAGTTGCTGCAGAAGAACATCAAGTTAGTGAAGTAGAAAGACGCAAATATTGGCAGTTCATGCAAGCAGGGCTGAGCTGGACTACTGCTTCATTGGCACTATTCTAAGTGGCGTGTTTTTAACACATTAGCCCTTTTTGCTCCCTTTATCCACGCCAGACCACCTCTTGGAATTTTGCAGCACATCTTAAAACCATCTATCGGTTATCTACACCTGATACTAGATACTAGACAAGGGGGTTCACCCTTGTTTAGTCAGGCTAACAGGCTGCACTGCCTACATATACTTGAGTGAAAGTGCTGGGAGCTACAGTCTCAGTCACTAGATTTACTTCTGCTGTCTGTAAATATAGGGGACTTTATGTTTTGAGGAGCTGGTCTCTTAAATCTTTTTAAAGGTAGATTGAAGAGCAGGGAACATCAACTAAATTTGTTGTTGGGCCATCTTTTTCCTTGATGGATGCTTTTAAATAAACTAAAAGAAAAATTTAATCTGGTCTAGTTAAATTTCTTTTTAATTAGTTTAATTCTCTTTCAAATGTATGACTTTTTTAGCCTCTAAAAGTGAGATTGAGCCATATACCATTGTCAGCCACAAGGGGGCGATTGAGATATTTGTGCTGAGTTTCTCTGGGGCTGTTCTCCATTACTGAGTTCAGTGCTAATGTGCTGAGTTGGTGAAAAACTCCTGCAAGAAACAGGACTTAAGTTTTGATTCTAAGCTGGAAAATGCCTGAAGTAGACAGAAAACCAAAGTTTTAATCAAGAATTAACTGATAAGTTTGTGTTTATTATTCACTTTATTTGCTACTAAATGGATCAAATTTCAAACAAACTTGGACATTTTTTGTCAATCTTAAATTATGGGTTTTTTTAAAAAGACCTGATATGCATCAACATATTTTTTCTTCTGAATATTTCCGAGTTTGATGAAGGTCTGGGGCCCAATGTGAAGATATGGGGGTCCTGATAGGCCCTCAAGAAGATGCATTATGTTGTAGATCAGTGGTGTCAAACTCAAGGCCCGTGGTACAGTCATACCTCGCCCGCCAGGTCATATCATATTTTTTATCATAATTGGCCCACTGGTTTGAGGTCTGCAGATTTCCTCCAGTTTAAAAATGTAAAACAATATTCTTTCCCTGGCATAAAAATAAGAAAGTAAAACTTTAAATAATTAGGTAAAAAGTCAGGAATATGGGAAAAGAAATTTCAGTTTTTATTCTTGATTATGCATCTCACTGTTGTAATGCAAAGTTATGGTTTTGACTTTTTATGTCATATTTTGACCTTTTCAATTCACATTTTTGACTTTTAATCTTATTTTTTACCTTTAAGATCCTTATTTTCAAATTTTGAAGTACTATTTTGACATTTTAAATTGAAGATTCTGATTTTTTTCTTACATTTTAACATTTTGAGCTCCTTTGAAATTTTTTCATAATTTGGCCTTTTGTATCCTCAATTTTAAATTTTTTTTGTGATATTTTGACCTGTAAAACTCAAAAAAAAAAAATTTTCTCAGCTTTTGACATTTTTAACCAGTGATTTTGAAATTTATCCCATATTTTGGCCTTTAAAACTCATGATTTCAAATATTTATCTCATGTTTTGACCATTAAAAACCATAATGTAAACTTTCTATCTTATGTATTTGCCTTTTAAAAAACATGATTTTGACTTTAAATGCCTTTGAGTGAACAAGTTTGAATTTTTAGCTCACATTTTGACCCTTTAAACTTACCACTTTTACTTTTTTAAATCTCAAAATAATTTATAATCAGTGCCATGGTTTGTTTCCCCCATAATTCATTGCTGTGAAAATGAGGACAGTTAATGGTTAAATGTTGACCTTGTTCAGCCCTCAGGTTGGACCCAAATTCAGAATTAGGCCCTGCTGTGATTAAGTTAGACATCCCTGCTGTAGATGTTTGGAATGATGACTGTACCTCTGTGATTGTAACTGCTCTGGTTTGTGTGTCTGTGCCAGGGTTGGAGATTGACTTTTTGTCTACCTACCTCTGTGGCTGAAGCAGTCAAAAATCCACATTTTATTGTTTTTTTTTAATCAGCCACTTATTGTAATGACCAATATAATATAATGAGGGAGGACATGATAGTCAAGGCTTGTAGTTTCCACACAAGGACGTTTCAATAAAGTGAAACGTTTTAACATCTTTTTCCTGTATTTTGAGTTTCAGACTTGTGAGAATTAAATATTTTGTCCAGCAATCTCACCTCAGAATTCCAGCTTCATTTAACTATCTTGAACTTATGATGAGTGAAACATTGATTCAAAACATCTTTAGTAGGCTTTTGCTAACTAATTTTATTTTTATTTACCTGCCCAAGTGGCTGGACCCTGGTCTGAGCCGTTATTAAATGTGCTGCTGCCTGTCTTGGCTAAGACACTCTTGTACATGAGATTTATTTATTTATTTTTTTATCTCACCTTTGTGAAGGTGTCCAGACACTGAAAAAAACAATTTGCTTTCATTTAACAGAAATCTGAGCAGAACCAGGTCTGGATAAGATTTAGTGATAGGTTCTCATTCTCAGCACTTAGAAAGAGCGGGGCATTGATTTAGTCAAGGATCTTTTATATCAGCATGGTTTAGATGTCGACTTGGTAATGAGTTATAATTGTTTTAAACTCATGTGTCTGACCTGGGAATGCTAACGGCGCTGTTGTACTAAATTCAACACTTTTATTAAGTATAATATCCATTTATATCATGGTTTTTTATGGTGTGCTGGTTTTATGTGATTGTTTTTAAAGCAGTGCTGTTTTCAGATGTACTATTCTATTTTTTCTATTCTATTTTATTCTATTCTAGTGGTCTGACTGATATTCTTGGTTTGATCTTTTTGTTCATAGCTGAAGCTAACCCAAAGGTGAGATGCAGAGGAGCCTTACCGGTTACTGATTTTAAAGCAGTGCTGTTTTCAGATGTACTATTCTATTCTATTCTATTCTGTTCTATTCTGTTCTATTCTATTCTGTTCTATTCTGTTCTATTCTATTCTGTTCTATTCTGTTCTATTCTATTCTATTCTGTTCTATTCTATTCTATTCTATTCTGTTCTATTCTATTCTATTCTATTCTATTCTAGTGGCCTGACTAACATTCTTGGTTTGATCTTTCTGTTCTTAGCTGTAGCTAACGTTGAAAAGAGAGGCTAAAGCTAACCTAAAGACCAAGGTGAGATGCAGAGGAGCCTTACCGGTTCAAAAGTCGACAGAGGGGTGACCAGAGCTCTGCATTCTTCATCACTGGCAGCAGAGCTGCTCAGGAACGAGCCAAGGATCAGGAAAAGAGCGCTGAGCCCCAGATTCATGATGCTGCAGTGGTTTAGCTTCAGAGTCTGACAGGGAGAAAACAGCAGGCAGGTAGCTTTTCTCTCACAAAACTGAATGACTGCTCCTCACAGAGCCACTCGACTTTTATAGAAGTGGGGATGGCTTATACAGTTCCAAGTGTTGTCACGTTCTCTAACTATTTACCCAAGCACTTCTTTGGATCATGTTTTTTTCTTAGGATTGGTAGGCGTTGGCTTAATCCCCCCATCTCCCTCTTCAGGTTAAAGGAGATTTCGGGGGTTTCTGTGAAACATTTCAAAGAACTTGCTTGTGTAACACATTTTTATGAACTTGTTTTTTTTTTTTTTTTTTACAAAGAAATAGTCTCACATATAGGTGTTATAGAGTTAAACCCATGACAAGCATGTAATAATCATCCATCGAACTGTGCAGGGCAGACACATGCTTGCTAACATTGTTTGTCAGAATTGATCTGACCTTATTTCAGTTCATATTCATGGCCTGAATCCAACTGGGGTCATTTAACACATCAGACATACCCAGGAGATTAAAACACTGTTTTATTTGTACATTTTGGCAGCTATAAAGGCTACAGCCTCTCTTTCTGACTTGTCTTGTCTTTTGCTTTGCAGCCTTTTGTCCCAGCAGACAAACATCGACAAATTTTAACTCAGCCTTGGCTTCCCAGTACGCACAAAAACAGATAATTTAGTTCATTATAGAACTGCCGACTCATCAACACTGACCCATGGCCTTACCTCCACCTTTGCTAGTGTGATTTCCTCCATGGCATTGATGATGAGCGTTAAATTCTGAATGCATGCCACCATTCATATCAACAACAGAAAAGTACCTCCACAGCTTTCTTTTCAAAAATCTTTTGTGACTGTCTTTTCTCTGTTTCCCTTTTTTTCACCTTTTCGCTCAGATTTATCTTCAATTAAGATTTGGTTAGCCATTAAGAGGCTCAGGTTGATTCTAATGAGCAACATTTGTTTTACTGGTAACACTTTATTCTAGTAGTTGCGTAACATTGATATAGTATTAAGTTTAATTTTCTGGTTATTTCGCAAGAATAAGGTGGTAATTAGCTAGTAAGAAGTTGGCATTTCACAAAGTAATAACTTGGAAATTTGGTAATATTAGGGCTGTCAAACGATTACTTTTTAAAATACGGATTAATCCCGCTCATCATGATTTTAGGTAGTTTGAGTGAACCTAATTTTAACAACCTCGGAGTAGACAGGCCATTTTTAAGCTATTGGTATGTGTACCTCATAGTACCTCTTAACATAAAGAGCTCATGATAATTTGGTGCTCAAGGCTTAAATCCATTCTACCTCCATGCATTAGCTTCAGATGGGCTTAAAGAGAGCAGAGATTAGATCGCTCTTTGACCTCAGACAAACTAGTCATTACCTTCTGATTCACTGCCTCAGGATTTATTATTCATTCTCCACTTTTTTTCTTTTACAAATCATTTTTCTGTCTTTTTTTAACCCCTCCATGTCTATGGGATCTGACATGATCCTTTCGGCCCAGAGCAGGGTAAGCAGGGTGAGCTGTGTTGCACCTTAACCTGGTCTCTCCTGTGGTTAAAAGGACATCTTAGGTTTTGTTTGAAGGATTTTTTGAGGACACTGTTTGGTTTGTACAACAAACATTTGCAGATTTGTTGAATTACCCTTGGTTGTCCACACATGCACACAAATACTCAAAGTGCACACAGATATTTGCAGGACAGAGTACAATGTGAGGTAAGGTCATCTTAAGACATGTCTTTAAAAATATTCATCTGGAACTAATTTAAAGGAGTGAGAGACAATTCAGTTATGTGTAATAGTTACATAAAGTTTGATGAAAACACCTTTTTCAGCCTTTCGTTGTGTTAAATCAGCTAAATCCCAAACTCACACTCATAGACTCACTGACTTAAGGTAAGTACGAGTGCTTCTTCAGTTTCTTCAAGGATGGTGAAGCGTGGGTGCTGGTGTAGCTCAGTTGGAGGCTGGGGTCCCCAATGCTCTGGTCATGAGTTATTATCCATATTTCCTCTCTACAGCTGTCCTATCATAATCAAGGCAAAAATCCACCCCAAAATATTATCTTAGAGAATGCTGAAGCTACTCTTTTTCCTAGTAGACCACAGATTGGATAAAGAACTCTCAAGCTAGCAGGGTCACCAGGTTTGGTAAGCTCTGAAGAAGGTTTGAATTTATGTACAGATTGTGTCTGAAGTCCCCCAGCTCTGCTTTCAATATTATAAGTTTCTATCTTACAGCTTAATATTATGATTAAAAAGAAATATATGGGGTGCATACGTAATAATATTATTACTAATGATAATAATAATAATAATAATAACAATAAAATAATAGTGATAATTGTATTCATAAAGCACTTTTAAAGTGCTGTACACAGACATACATTGCCTGGTTTTTATGTACTCCTACTTGAGTAGAGATAATGTGTCCACCATCTTCACCTCTGACCAAGGCTGCCCATTAGGGGGGATAAAGAGGTGAGCTTTCTGGGGCCCATTAGGTCAGGAAAACCACGGTCCATTGTAAAGTTAAGCTGTGATAGCCATATTCTACATTTAACCTGAATTAGGACCCTATGATTTCTGCAATAACAGAATCGCGAACAGAATCGTGGAATTGGCCAATAAAAATGGAATCTATTATTTAATGTGGAAATCGCGGAAATTCAGTAAATTTGACTGAAATGCTGTGTTTTTAGAAAGAGGAACACATACCTGAGGAATATGTTCAGGGGGAATAAAGCGGGCACAACTTGTGCCTCACTTCACAAACACTCACCCCGCTCCCTCCTAAACAAACACAGCATGTCAAAGCAGCTGCACGAAACACCGGCAAACATCCCGTAGCTCAACACGGGGCAGTACTGTGTGACATAATGTTGCACTTTCAAGAAAACTCATCCATGCTTCGAGTTATTTTACCTCACCACACCACAGCGTCACGGAGATAGATGTGTGTCCTAGAGGACCTACTCACCTCTCAAGGGCTTCAAACTCAAGATTTTATGAAGTCCCGTTGTCTAAATGATGTAACATTCGAGTATCAATTAGCCTAAAAATCCTTCCGTAGATACTGTGGTTCCCTTTGGTTGCTTAACGAGCCAACACGTGTCCGTTTTTACGTAGCAGCCTGAAATGAGGCAGACGGACAGACAGTCATGTATGGAGGGAGATGAGGACAGAACCGTTACAGTCAGGAGTAGAACAACGCGGCATCAAACTGCATGGACTGTTACAGACTGTGAGAGTAAAGAACACTTTAGCTAACAGGTTTACTTTTAACCATTTAACTTTAACGTAACCTTCTCATTAAGTTACTATCACTGTGTGTTTGAGAGAACAGAAAGATTTCTTCATTTACATTATAAACATCAGTTAGTATGTGATTATATGCATGAATGTGTCTTAAAATGCTGGAAATATCTGACTGTTACACTGGTTAGAATTATTTTACATCAGGGTTATCCAAACAATGGCTCCTGGGCCAACTGTGGCCCTTTATATAATTAGTGAACATTTTATGCATTTTACATAAAAAAGATGCTCTTTTTTAAAGGTAAAATTAGTGGAAAGGTAGGGGTGTGCACTGGCAAGTAACTGGTGATACAATATGTATCCTGATACAGGGGTGCCAATGTCGATATAGTGCAATATGAGCAGGGCAATTTATTGCGATATTTATATATATTTATATATATATATGTATATGTGTGTGATATATGTAACAACTATGCAATTTTAAGTTAATATGGAATATAGCAGAATGAATCTATTAACAAAAATGTATTAAAGTTATATGTATAGTATATAAATAAAAATTAAATAGTGTATAATAAAATACATGGTCCTGCATGTAATCTGAAGATGAGGATTTTTCCCATTTGTTGCAGTAAATTTATGCTTGTGATTTTTATGAGAAAATTGGAAAATTAACTCAATATAGAGTAAATGTACTCAAATCTTTTATATTTCACTGTATATCAGCTTATATGTCTTTACGTAAGGAGAAGGTGCTTGTGGAGGGAGACTATGGGACACATGCTGATCCTCATGTCCAGCTTTAAGGACTGATGGACTGTGTCGTGAGGAGGACATGACTTGACGGGCCAGTGTTTTGATTGTATTGTAACTGTACCCATCTGTCATAACCAACGTTCATCCTCCGGTGCAGGTCCTTACATTTGTAAGGTAAAACAAAGTATTGACTGTATTTATGGTTGCATGAGTAAAAAGCCAGCAGTAGCTTCAGCAGGCTTCTTTCACGTTAGCTGTTAGCTGCTAAGCTATTGCTATGTTGTCAGGTCCGTTGTGTTGTCTGAGTATTTCACTCTGGCGTGGCGTATCTTTCAACAACTTGGCTCCTGTCTAAGTTTGTATTGTCTTTAATCTTTTGGGAGCCAAAATTAGTCCACATATTCGCTATGAATGCAGCAGAAGCTGCACTGCTGTGTAGGCACGAGCAACCGGCTCGCTCAAACCGGAAGTCTCACGTGATCTCGTTGTCTAAGCAGAGGAGGAGGGGAGAGTCAACTATCTGCTGCCAGCTGGCGGTCAGAGGTGGAAATTACACCACAAACTAGCGCACCAACAAAGTCAGTTATTAATTTAAAAATATCTGTACTGCATTTTAAAATACTGATACAGTATTATGCCACAAAATATTGCGAAATATCAGAGTATCGATATTTTCTTATACTCCTATGAAAAGGTTAAAAAATGGAATTCCAAAAAATCAAAACGGAAAAAATGAAATTTGGCAAAAAACAAAACAGATTTCATAGGACCCTACCGAATAATAACCACACCTGTCAAAGAAGAAAAAAACAAAACTTTAATTTTTTTAAATGATGTAGTAAAATATAACATTTTCAAAATGTACACCTGTTTTCTTAAAAGATTATTATTAGTGATATTAATAATGTGGATGGGCACGCTGAGTTGAATATTCTGGAAAGTAATGCCAGACTTCTGAGCAAAGCCATGATGTGTCAGGAAACCAGAGAACAAATGAGAAGGAATTTAAATAACTTTAAGGGAAAATTAAATAATTGCAGTATAATGGCTAAAATTGGCAAGAAAAAGGGCTAAAGTGGCAAAAATGATGAAAAGTGGTAAAAGATTGGCAAAAATAAAAAAAAAACTGGTGATTGTGTGACACTCTGACAGGTGATTTAAGGCAGGATGGGTACTTTTGATTGTGGTGTAACATCAGTGTGTTTTTTTCCTCAACAGTCCATCTTCACAGCTACATTTTTTAGTTAAATTGTAGCTGATAAAATTAACCAGTGTGTGAAGTTATTGGCTCACAGGTGTTGTGAGTGGACAGTCTTCCCTGAACAGTGTTCCTGTAGATGAGTGAAAAAACCTCACTTGTCATCACACATAGGACCCTTGGCCTAAACGAGCCCCCGTTGATGGGCGTCCAAACCCCAGATTTAGGATATTCTCTGATTTAGCCATCACATAAGATGATGCCTGTGACTACCTTTTCAATCTGAGCCTTCGGGGTTGAAAATGGAGTTTTTGACATTTTTTTATGAAATTACATAATTAACCACTAGATGGCAGCAGAGCTAATGTAGTGGTCTAAATAGAGCCCCTCTGTTGTATTTTGTTTTATTATTGCATAGAAACAAATATATACAGTGCTTAACAAATTTATTAGACCACCCTAACCCTAACCAAAGTGAGGTTGATGCCACAGCTGCCCTAAATTAACAGCACTGGTAATTACCAAATCATTTTTTATGTTTCTGCAATGGTTAATACACCAATATGAAGAAGCTCTTGAACCCAAATGATATTTTAATGCTAAAATATAATTATTATTGTTATCCATGCATTTTCAAATTTACTGATTTACAAAAAACTGAAAAAATAGTAAAGCACATTAATATTTCTTGATTAATATTATATATCAAATTATAGTTTTAGTGGTTGAATGTTATGCTTGATTCATTTCTGACTTCTCAGAGAAGCCCAGTGAGCCGGCTCAAATTTGGGTATAAAAGGTGAATTCAGTTTGAAATTCCTCATTCCTGTTCAACATGGTAAAACGTGGAGAGCTGACTCAAAATGAAGGAGTCCGCATTAAAGCACTTCATGATGCTGGATGGTCTCTGAGACAAATATGACAGGTGGTCTGATGAATATGTTAAGCATTTGAGTTTAGTGAGGTAAAGGTGAGCTGTGAATGTGCTTGAGAAATTATTTGGATGTTTGAGTGTTTGTGTCCAAAGTCGCCTCCCTCCCATGGCAACAGGAATTATTCCTTCTACATCCGCCACCACCTGCAGCTAGTCTTGTTCAAAATGAAGTTGTGTTTATTCGTAACTTTATTTAAACAAGTTGATGTGAATATAATAGTTCCATTTGGACTGAAGTTGACAACAAGATTTAAGCTTTGAAAGGGAAAAAAAGTATTATTTTGTATGATTCTTAAGGTGCTTTTTTCTCCAGGAACCCACTGGGTGAGTTGTTGATATAAACCTGTTCAAAAAATCTTAAAGCAACAAAATAAATGTTGTTATAGTTTATTGACATACACAAGGATCTAATAACCTCACCTCAAACACTCCACTCCTCAATTTATATTTTGAAAATATTATATATACTATATATGTGTATATATATATATATATATATATATATATATATATATATATATATATATATATATATGATAGATTGGCATTATGAAAAACAGACAAAAAATATAAAATAAAAATAATAAATAAAAACAAATTATAAAGATAATTATAAGATTTCAGGTTTGAAAGTGGAAAATATAATCATTTATTTGATTTTTACAGCACCTTTTCTGCAGGGACCCATTTGGGTCCTGAAGGTCCTGGGTGAGTATTTTTTTTTTTGTTTGTTTTTTTTTATTAAAACCTTTACTGCTCAAAAAATAATAAAGCAACAAAATCAATGTCATTATAATTTATTGACATATACATGGTTCTAATAAATTCACCTCAAACATTCCACTCTGCAGTTCATATTTTACATTTTCTGGTTTTCTAGTTATGGCAGGTGGTGCTATTATGGCAAAAATGGCATGAAAATTTAAAAAGTATTTTAAAAATGCATTAAAAAAATATATTTTGTAATTTGTGCCAAAGCTGATTAAATGATTCACATTTTGAAAGTGGAGAAAATATTCATTCATATAACTTTTATAGCACTTTTTCTGGAGGGACCCGTTTGGGTCCCGTGGGTCCTAAGTGTGCGTTCTTGTGATGGGCACGTGATTCTCTGGATGCTATTCTGAACACAACACCTGCACCAAGTTATGAACATGAATAATAAAAACAGTCTGCTCATGGCTGTTTTATCATAATCCATTCTTTAATCCCAACATAAATGTCAAAAATCCAAATCAATACTCATTTCTTGTTTATTTGATTTCATTTTGGAAACAAAAATAAGAAATTGGTCTCTTTTTTTCCCTCATATGATTTTACTTCAGAAAGAAATAAATGACAAAAGAGACGTTTTTTATTTGTTTGATGAATCAGATATCAACCGAACAAATGATACACCAATTTTCGCTGCTTTCCTTTTTAACTTTCCCAGACATGAACTGAGCAACTTCTGAACTGACTGAGCTGTCACTCAAAAACTCGTTGACCAATAGGGATACACCCCAGAGGAGCCCGCCCACACGTGACGTTTGTGTCAGAAGGAAAGCAAAAACCTAAGAAACTCAAAAAAGGATCAGGCAGCTGCAGAGCAAAAGTCTGATCAGTGCCAGAGAAAAAACAAGAACTTTAAACAAAAAAAATCAACTTTTAAAGACCAATAGTTTGTTTGCAAGTTTTAAATTCTATTTCTGATGTGAACTTTTTTAGTCCATAGTTGGGGACCCTGAACCTTCTACAGGGGTCATTTTGAAATGAAATACATCAATCTTGTGCATTTTTAGAGCAAAATGAAGAGGCTTTATTTATGGAAATGTTCTCTTGAAACACTTTTTCTCTCATCGTAATGAAATCAGAGGTGTATTGATTTTTATTTGAATAGCTGATCAGGTTTCAGTTTTCTTCTTCTCTGAACAGAGGATAAAGATTTTACATGAAATGTCTTTTTTGCCTTTTTACTGTAAAAAACTGTTATTAACATAAAAAGATGACCTTCTCCTGCCTTTAACTGATTTTTGTTTTCTCATTCATAATAAAAAATCCACCGTCTTTAAATGTTTGATTATTTTTGTTTCCAAACTGCATCAGGTCACATGACCACCTCTGAGTCTGGCTGAGATTCAAAACTAATCTTTCATTTCCTCTATTAGTATTTACTTTTATTCCATGTTTGTTATCCTCAGTGAAACTAAATTTACTAAAATGCTGAGTTAATTTACTTTCTGTTACATTCTAATGGGTCATTATTAGCACAGATGGTACATTTAGAGAGCTTTTAGTTAAAATGGTCCACAGAAACAGTGTTGGCTCAAATGTACACACTATCAAACATTTTTGAAGTGTTTTACCTTTTACCCAGAAAGCCTCTGTGTTTTTTTGTCACTATTTTACAATGCAAGACCACGTAGCCAAAGCCTGCATTGCAAAATAGTGACAAAAACACAGAGGATCTCTGGGTATGAAATAAAATGCTTCAAACAATAGTGTGTGCGTTTGAACCAACATTGTTTTGCAGCCCAATTTTACCCAAAACTCACTAAACCACATGGAGAAACTGTACCCATCTGTTAGCCTGTATAGCCTTGCTTCCAGGTGGGTACAACCAGTGAGTCCTTCTTAAAGGAGCAATGCTCTCTAAAATCACTGGAGATGTTATGTGCCTCATAAGGTCACACATTGCACAAAATGCATCTTTTCAGGCTTCTCTAACAAAAATATATTCCCCTGGCCTGTCCACCTCCCCACAAGTATCAGACTCCCACATCCCCCTCTTTCTCCACCTTTTAGAAAATTTGTGCTGAAACAAGCTGTTCTCATGATGTCATGTGGAGTATTAGCTCCGCCCCCAGGTTTGGTTGGCCCTCCCCATTTGGAAGAAAGTCCCACCCTCCTCTCCTGATCCTTGTCTCATCCATTTCCTGAGAGGGGCGGAGCCATACAGCTCATCAACATTTAAAGACACAGACAAAGAAACAGGGCTGGGGGGGGGGGGTGTAAATGCAAAAATCCTGTACTTGAGTGCTTTTTCAACACAAATCTTCACAGGCATATTTTAGGGACCTCTGAGACAAATATAAACTTGTCTTAAAGGGGTAAGATATGTGACCTTTAAAAAATATACTGAAATATCCCTTTAAATGAAAAATACAGCTCAGTGAGAAAGGCAAATGTCACGTGCGCTTGTTCTTACTGTACATATTTTTCCTTTTCTATCTAGCAAATTCCTTTATCTTTGGTTAACTTCATCATCTTTGACATGCCAAATGTCTTAATTTTTTCTTTTCTCCAGCCTCAACCACTGCGTTCTAATATTTTAATAAAAAAAAAAACAAGGTCCACACATCTTGTTTTCTGAATCAGTTTTGTATCTTTACTTCTGCCATTCAACTTCATCGCCTTCGTTCTCAGCACAGAGTTCTGCAGAGACAAAGAGAAAAGAGTTCAGTTCTGTCTGGAATCCTCCGTTTATGTTTCAGTTCATTCTTCTACGTCTGAACACGACTCACCGTGCTCTGAGTTGTAGTGGAAGTCTGGTTCTCCTGTGAAACCCAGACAGCCGGCCTGCTTCTTGAACTGTTCTGTGCACGACTCCTCCACAGTCGGCTTGTTGGCTGGAAACCAACAAGAAAAGGGAAAGAGAATTAAAGAGATATTAGAGAAATAATTGACTTATATGAGCTGTTTTCTTACACATCAGGTAAATAGCACGAGCTTGGGTTATCTCCAGTATGTCCTCTTCAACAAAGCTGCCCATTCTCATCTTCTGAAGAGTCCCTTGAAGGTCTGTGAAGGTGTAGTTGATGCTAGAGACCATACATCCCTCACAGGCTGGCAGGGAATGGGACTTGGTGGTCATGTTCCCCACTGAGGACAGAAACCATGCAGATGAATGGACGAACTGTCCCTTTATCTGAAGCACACTGTCAGCCTGCTCCTAGACTCAAATAAAGATGTAGTTCACTGCATGGTAGAGATGTGATGGTAATGATAATTTCACTGTAGACCCGTAAATAGAGGAGAAACATGTGGAGTCTGTCTGTGGCTACCCTGAGCTTTACGACACAACGTGCCTGCTCTAACGGCACAGGAATAAAAAGGAGTCCAGATTTAGAAAATGACTTCTTTTAACTCTCAGATATCTTCACCTGATTTGGCGCCTACACTTCACGGTCAGATTCAAAGGAGTTGTTCAAAAACATTCACACAATTGAATAGCTTTTTTTGTTTCAACAGACTTAGACTCACTAACCTCCAGAACCAGCATTTTAAACCTCCAGTGTCATGTCAGATCACGTGACTTACTTTCCATATGAGCAACGTTACCCTCAATAGAAATAGATACGTTGGCTTTTGAGGAAATGCAAGTTCCATTCCTGGGAAAAGAGAGAAAGTACAATATTCAGAGTTCATACAGGTTCAGGTTGGATTTTAGAGTTATAAAGATGCTCTGTAAACTGTTGTGACTGAGCAGTTCAGCTTTTAAAGCTAGACAGAGAAATCAAGTAAGTTGTAAAGTCTATCCCCTCAGGCCCCATCCTCCCCCTTTTTCTCTGTCCCCACTTTTGTGGAATGTCCTGCAGACATTGGAAAATGATTTTTTTTTTTTTTTTTTGTCATTTTCAACATTAATATCTTGTTTTTGTGCTGTATTCACTGAATACAGATTTAAAAGATTTGCATCCCAGTGTCTCAACTTTTTTGGAATTCCTGTTTGTGATATGGTGAGTAACTGATGTAATCATTCTGTAGATTATCAAATATTGTATCAATATGTAGATTATCACCACCATTTGGTGCTGGAAGAGCTTTAAATTGCACCTTGAAAGAGCCTGGGAAAAAGAATATGAACTGATTGTTATATACTCACATCCTGTTTCTTTGGATCATGGCGAGGTAATTTGGGCCTGCTGGTCCTTGAGTCAGGTCCATCCAGGAGTTCTGCATAATCTTCAGGATGGCCTTCAGTACCTTATGATCAGTGTAACCCATGATGGTGTGCATCCTACCATGGAACTGAAAGATGTCAGTGAAACAGACACAGAAATTGTATTTATTTACAGAAATAGGAATACAGGAAAAATTCCTGAAGAATAAAATGAGTTTTAGTGGTTGAATGTTATGCTTGATTCATTTGTAAGGTAGGTAAGTCTTCATTACACTGCAAACTGCTTAAAATCTTCAATGCACATACTTACTAAAGACTAAGACAAGAAGCTGCAGAGGGCTTACCTCTGAGGCTCCAGTTATTTGCTTTGGCTTGATCAAGGGTTCACATTCTTCAGGCGTCAGAGCCGAGCTTCCCAGGAACAGGCACACTGCCAGGAGAAGAGAGCTGAATCGCAGGTCCATGATGCTGGGCTTCAGAGTGAACCAGGAGAAAAAGACCCTCAGAGTCATTCAGCCTTTTATAGAAATACATGGCCCAGTTACAAGGTTGCTCCGGTACCCACGATCTCCACATGGGGGGGTTTCTGGTTCACGTTTCTTTTTTTGTTTTTTGTAATACAAAGATAAACAGAGCGCTCCTATCATTACATGATCACCTCACTTCAGCCAAAACAAACACTGACTCATGGACTCACCTTGGCACTGTGACTTCCTAAAAATCATTGATTACCAGCCCACATATTCTGCACTCAGGTCATAGTTCAAAGTAAGGCAAGACAGTGAGAATGTTTAATATGTCTGGGTAAGGGTCCTTATTTGACAATATTATTTTGGGGTCTATTAGATAGGACAGCTAAAAAGAGACAGGAAATATGAGGGTAGAGAGTCAGGACAGATGTGGATCAAACATGTCCCAAGACCGGGACCACATACACAGGACTATATCCTCAGAGCCTGCTCTACCAGCTGAGCTAAACTGGTACCAGATAAGGTTCATTATTTTAAAAATGTAATGTGACAAGGTTTCTATGGTGGCCTAGAAGTGCAATACAAAATTACAAAGTCTGAAAACACTTTTACAAAGCTTGAAATAAATTTACATTAACAAAAATATTTTTACATGATAAACTGCATTAGCAAACACTTTCATAAATTATGAAACACATTTACTTTTTTACTTTCAAATAAATTTACAAAACTAAAAAAACAAATTACAAAGTCTGAAACACTTACAAAGCTTGACGCCAATTTCCATAAAAAGTATGTTTTCTCATTAAAACAAATTTACAAAAAGTTAAAAACAAAGTGACAACGTCTGAAATACTTTTACAAAGCTTGAAAAAAAAAAGGATAATAATGAAAACATTTAAAAATTAAAAACATTCATTAGCAAAACACTTGTACACATGACGTAACACATTTACACTTTACAAAAAAATGGACAAAAATTTTGATAAAACATTACAAATCTGAAACACTGACAATGCTTGAAACAAATTTACACTGACAAATTACATTTTACAAAACAAATTTACAAAGTCTGAAATGCTTAAAATGGTTGAAATGCATTTAAATTCACAAACACATTTAAAAAACAAATCTTCATCAGTGAATTGCATTTTACTAAACAAATTTACAAAGTCCAGGACAAAATTACAAAATGTTGAAACACTAACAAAAGATAAAAAACAGTAATGCAAACATGTTTACATCTCATCAAACTGACATTAGCAAAACACAACTGAATAAACACATTTATATTTTACAAAGCAATACAAACATCCAGTACAAAGTTACAAAGTCTAAAATCCTTTTGCAAAACGTTAACATATTTACACTAACAAAAATATTTTTTAAAATTCATAAAACAGATTTACATTGGCAAAACAAATCTGTAAAACAGGAAACAGTTTAACGAGAGCTAAGACAGTTTCACAAGTAACAGAACTGTTTATAAATTTACAAATGATGATATCGCACAGAGGGGGAGTGTACATAATGCCAGAAGTCCCCCTGGAATTGGTTTATTGAGATTTTTTTTTATCAGTTTTTTTGGTCCAGAGGCCATTCAGTATGTCCTCTGTGGAGTTCATAGTGGATGAGTGGTGTTTTTTTATTTTTGACAACCTGAGACTCTTCATGCAATTTCCTTTTCATGTGGATTTTCTTTTGAAATTTTGAGTGACAATTATCAGACATCCTTTGTAAAAAAAAAAAAAAAAAAAAAAAAAAATGTCCTGACACTTTTAAATATGCCTTTGCTCACGAAGAGCTTTTTCTTGCATTGTATATATTTTTGTAAAATGTAAATTTGTTTCAGTTTTTTAAAAAATGTTTCAGATTTTGTAATTTTTTGTTTTGTCTAGCAATTATTTTTACTTATTCGAATAGAAAGTGTAAAAATGTTTTTTGAAATGTAATTTTTTTTAAGTTTGAGGGTTTTTTGTTTTAAGTTTGAGTATTTTGCATTGAACTTCCTAGAATATTTTTTGAAAAACAATTTTTTTTGTCATTTGTAAAAGTGTTTTGTTAATGTAATGTTGTATAATAAAATTTAAAATGTTTCCATTAATGTTAAGTTTTTTCAAGTTTTGAACAAGTATTACAAACTTTGTAATTTTCTATGGCTTTTTGCAAATTTGTTTATTTAAAGGGTAGATATTTTATGGTTTTTCTGATGTGAAGTTGTAGAATGAAATGTTGAAATGTTTACCTTAATGTAAAAAGCTTAAGTTTGTCAGATTTTTTATTTTGTATAGGGATTTTCATACATTTTTTTTTCTTTGTCATTTGTCAAAGGATTTTGCTATTGTTAAGTTGAATAAGGAAATGTAAAAATGTTTTCGCCAATATAAATTTGTTTCAATGTTTTGTAAAAGTGTTTCAGACTTTGTTACTTTGGATTGGACTTTCTGTAAAGTACACATTTTTGTCATTTACAAGAGTGTTTGCTGATGTAAACTTGTTTTATGAAATGTAAAAATGTTTTGTTTATATTAACTTGTTTCAATTTCATAAATTTGTTTCACACTTTGTAGTTTTTTTAATGAATTTTGTAAATGTGTTTGTAAAATGAAAATGTGTTTCAACATGTTTGTTTTCAAATGGAAAGTTGTTCAAAGAAAATTTAAAAAATGCTTTTGTTAGTGTAAATTTGTTTCAAGTTTGTTTCAAGCATTTCAGACCTTTTATTTTGTGTTGGACTTTTTTTTTTTACTTGTTTTGTTAAATGTCCTTTTTTGTCATTTGCAAAAGTGTTAATGTAAATTGTTTAAAGATTTTTAAAAGTGCTGCCGCTTGGTAATTTTTTCAGACTTTATGTAAATATGTTTTGAAAAATGTAAATGGGTTTCATCATTTGTAGGTGTTCCTAATGTAAAATTGTAATCCTGTAATGTAAGGTTGATAATTTTTACTTTGAAGTTTGAAAAAGTGTTTCACACTATGTAATTCTGAATTGGACTTTTGTAAACTTGTTTTGTGAAATGTAATTTGACATTTGTAAAATAATTTTTCTAATGTAAACATACTTTATAACCTGTAAAAATGTTTTTTGTTAACGTAAATTTGTTTTAGGTGTTGTTGAGATCATGCTTTATAATTGAAGAATTACTGTTACACTGAGAACTTTCTAGTCACCGAACTTTAAATGATTACAAATGCGCTTGTGTCATCTTGCATAGGCCCTATTTATTTACGTCTTTCTGTGGTTCTATCATGAACTGCTTACAGTCAGTGCCCATAATAAAGTCTTGCTGCACACATATGAAGGGAGAACATGCAGACTCCACAAAGCAAAGCTCCTGTCTGATGGGGGCTTGAACCAGGGACTCTCTCACAGTGGGTTGACAGTGTTACTCACTATACCACCATACATCCCTAAGCAGGTTTATAATAGCTTTATATTTTCACTTTGATTTAGTCAGATGGTTTAGACTGTTAGCCATATAGCAAATAAACATTTGGCCAATGTTTGGGCATTTAGCAAGCCAATCTGTCCCTCTATTCAGCTGCCACAAACTCAAAGTTTTTGTCTTCACAGTCACGTTTAAATGAAAAATAATTTTACAGGGGAGCAATCTGTCAAGGAAACAAGAGCCAAGAAAATGAACTCCAGCCTTCTGTGAATTCAGGTTCAAAGACGGTTCCAGGACACTGTTCTGCAGGTTTGTTGACCTGTCCTCATCTGCCCATGAAGCACAAACACAAACATTTGAGACAAACACGTGGTCCTGCTAAAACCAACAGTGACTCGTGGCCTCAACTCATCTTTTCAAAGAAAACTCCCACACATTGTCAGATTTGGAGAACAGTTGATTTGCACTGTTTTGGACTTTCCTCAGGTAAACAGCTAAAATATTAAGATTAAAGGTAACGAACTAAAGAGAAAAGTGTAGCTGAAAAAACTCATGGGCGTTCAAGAACCAAGTGATAAAAATGCAGTTGAATAAGAAAAAAATAGATGAAAAAAAAGTGATAATAAAAATTAAGGTGATGAAAATGTTTGTGAATTTAAATATTTAATGATGAACATTTTTGCGAAGTAAAATAAAAGTAATATTCCAATAATTAAATAATCAATTTGTATCGTTGACAACATGTCAGTTTTGTGACTTCCACCCTAAAAAAAAATTTGCTCTTATACTAAACTCTGGACTTTAACGTCTGAAACTTTACAGCAGTGATGGAGAGTTTTTACATTTTTTTCGGTACTATTTCATCACTAAATTACCTTTTGGGAATTTTGGTGGTAAGAAATTGATGTTAGTGATTATGAATATTTAAAAATTTGATGTTAAATTTGAAATATTCTTTGTTGTTTTAGGAAGTTGAGAAGCTCAAAGCGCAGCGAGCCCGTCAAAGACAACCCTTACCAACCCCAACCAGTGACTCAGACCACAACAGTCGGCTAAAGCTTCCTAGGTCGCAGGAGTGACATTTTTATGGTAACATACAACAGGACGGTCAGACTCACCTCCTGCAATTATCCAGACATCATCCAGATCCATCAGCTGAAGTGTATTTTTCTATTATTTTCTAACTGTAAGACTATGTCTGCTTCTGCCGCTGGAACTTTGAAATTACATCTCCAGTATAGGTATCGTGACTCCACCATGTCTACATGGACTGCAGAGGGTTTCCAATCCTTTAATGTTTGTGAAACTGTAAATATTAACAGTCAAAAACAACCATTTCTTACTTTAAAAAATCAAAAAAGGTCTAACTGATGTAATAATAACCCAGCTTAAATTCCAACTCTTGGATATATTTACAAAGATCTTGTGACAGAAGGAGTGATAGTTTTTTCACGGTTTGAAACCCAGAAAATATGCCTCCTGTCCAAGAGCCACCTTGTGGTCTGAGTCACTGCAGGGATGGAGGCGTCTCTGATGGGCTTGCCAGCTTCCTTCACCTGGCTGAGCCTGGAGATTCTCCAAGATTAAAACAACAGATGATATTTCCAATTCAACGTCAGTTTTCTTTGAACGGCAAATATACAGTCATGGGGTAATGTGTTACAATGTAATCTGATAGAGTACTCAGATTACTTTTTAAATCTGATATTAGTTAGATTTTTATTAAAGTAATCCATTACTCAAAGAAAAATCCCAGTTTCCTTTCTCTTAGAGAAAAAATGTATCACCTCAAAACTTCCCAAAAGGTCATTCAAATCAAACCCAGAAGTCTTTAAAAACACTCCATTACTGCTGTAAAGTCTGAGGGATTTCAAACTCAGAGTTGCCAACTTAACAACTTTGACACTATATTTAGTGAGTTTGTGCCCCCTCGGACCTCTGTAACAGTTTCATACCCCATCATAGGGGTTTAATGGTTCACAGAGGTCAGTACGGGTTCAGTTCATCAATAAAAAGAGAAATCCCAGATTCATAAAAATAGATGTCCTTCACTTATTATCCTTTATTTTACCAAAATTGGGGCAGCTTGTACCTTTTTTTCATGTTTGAAAACTACATTTGAATCAATCAATACTTTGATCCATCAAGTGTTACTAAGAACTGAAGGTGCAGCTCTATAAATTAGAATATCATCAAAACTTTTGAATAAATTCAGCAAGTCAAACTCATATTTTTCATAGATTCAATCAACTCAGACTGATATATTACAAGGCATTGCTGCAGTAATTCAAGTAAAAGGAGCCACGACCAAGTACTGAGTGCTGTACATGTTCATACTTTTCAACTGTTCAACATTTCTGTGTTAAAATTCTTTTTCTATTGGTTTTAAGTTATATTTATTTTTTTCTGATATACAGAATTTGGGGGTTTTATTATCTGTAATGATAATCATCAAAATTAAAAGAAATAAAAATGTGAAATACATCTGTCTGTGTGTAATGGATCTATGTATAGTTTCTCTTTTCCATTAATTAAAAAAAAAAATCAACTTTTTGATGATATTCTAATTTACTGAGATGCACCTGTGTCAGCGATAGCTGGTTCAGCCTGTAATATATCAAACGTGAGGAAAAAAAAGAGGGAAATGTAACAAAAATACAGCATAATATGCAAATTAGGATATATGTATGTTATAATTAATGTGTCATATTTCTGATTTATGAAGTGTGCTGTAACACTGTTTTTAATAAAAAATCTGGTGCAGTGGTTATGCTTGTAAAATCCTGACTCACGTTCGTCAGTGACACTAGCTCATGTTAACAACAGAGTCTGAGCAGAGCGCTGAAAGGCACATTTGTTGTTGCTGTTCTCTACTTCCACTGGCCCATGCAAAGTCTTTAATTCTTTGTGTTTTGTTTTGCCTTTTTCTTCCTCTTCTGCATTGGTTGGTGCTTACCTTACAGTTTGGAGCATCACTGCCACCTTTATTTGTGGGTAATACTGTCATCTGTATTTGCTATTGTTTCTCCATTCAGACTGTTAAAGGAATTCAGACGTATTTGTTGGGGCACTGATTTAGGATGAATAGAGTTTCAGTAGAGAAAAGGTCACACGGTAAGTCAATTATTTCACTGAAAAAATCTGAAACATTTTCTTTTTCTTTATCACCAGTTGTTCCAGGACAGACAAGTATGGAAGCCAATTTTCACCACTTAAAAATGGTAGACTATTCTAAAAAAAAATACAATGTCAACATTATAAAATAAAAAATGAAATTATGAGCTGAAATTTATCAGTATGAGATGGAAAGTCAAAGTTACGCCAGTGCATCTCATAATTTACACTTTTTATGTCAACACACCAGTGCAGCAAAAACCAAAAACCTGATCACCACTGACAGTAGCTGCGTTCCCATGACAGTTTTTTTGCAAAATAAAAGCAATATTTCTTAAATTTTGACTAAGTACAATTGCGCTTTGAATGTGTTTCCATTGAAGGGAGTTTTGGGCATGAGCCTCGAATTCTCGTAAAATCTCATCTCACGAGACTCCGCTGCAAGGAAGCTGGACGTTAAAACCTGTTGCGTGTTGGTACAAGTGCGTGTTGAACAAAAGATGAAGGCAAAGGATGATAGTTCAGAGGCAAAGTTCGAATGTGTGGCAAAAGTCACATATAAGGGTATAAGTATGATGTTTAGAAAAGTCTCGCCTCTTCTGTCCACACGTCTTGGAGTGACTGGTCATTTGACACCGTACATTACATCTTGTGATGTGTATATGCAGAAAAAGTGTTTCCATTGCACTCTTGTGATATCTGTATCAAAGCATCTGAAAAACCTCCAATGAGAGTGTAAACAATTTTAAGCAATATTTGAGAGGTTTCAAAATTCAGGTGTTTCCATTACCAGTTTCTTATTGCGCTAGTTAGATTTTGCGCATTTCTAAGGGTAATGGAAACTACTATGGCAGCTACTAGCTGGGTTTCCATTACACTTGGAAATGCACAAAATCGAAATAGTGCAATAAAAAAACTGGTAATGGAAACACCTGAATTTCGAAAAAACCCTAAAATATTGCTAAAAAGTTTTTACGCTTTCATGAGGAGGTTTTTCAGGCGTTTCGATATAGAAATATATCGCAAAAGTGCAATGGAAACTCTTTCCCCACATTTACAAGTCACGGTACGTGACGTACGGTGTCCAGTGATCAGTCACGCCCAGACAACATGGCGCAGTACATGCAGACAGAAGAAGAGACGAGATTTTTCTTAACACCATACTTCTACCCGTATGCGTGGCTTGTGCCATACATACAGACTTTACCTCTGAACTATCATCCGTTGCCTTCGTCTTTTGTTCAAAATTATCAAGGCAACCACCGTAGATGTAACCAAAACCGAACCAACACGCAACAGGTTTTGAGCGTCAAGCTTCCCTGCAGCGGATTCATGCGAGATTAGATTTTATGAGAATTGCAAGGCCAATGTCCAAAACTCCCTTCAATGGAAACACATTCAAAGCGCAATTGTACTTCATCGAAATTTAAGGAGTATTTTTTTTATTTTGCGAAAAACTGTAATGGAAACCCAGCTACTATCAGTTTGGGAACAGAGGAAAAATACTTTTTCACAGCTCTACACTGTGTTCCAAATTATTATGCAAATGTGATTTTAATCAAACAAACATTTGATATTTAATTTTTAAATTAAAGTTTTCAGTTCTGTTAGTTTCCATTGCCTTCATCAGTCTCAGACAGATTTAGCCATTAGGTTACCAGGTGGGCCTAGTTAAAGGGAAACTACGTAAGGAGGCTGGTCACAGGTTTCATTAATGTGGGAAAGAAAGATCTTTTGCAGATATTACTGGATATTTCATGAGAAATTAAGAAAAGATTGAAAAGATTTGTGTGTGATTCAGAGCGCAGACGAGTTAGTTCAGATAAAGGTGTATTAAGGAAAGTTTCTGTATGGCAGATCTTAAAAGAGCAGCCTGGACTTACTGTCTTTAAAAGCTTTTAAGCCATCAACCCAGTGGTGCACAGTCAAGATCTAAACGTCCTTTTTCAGACAACCTGGGCTTTAGGTATATGTGTGCTGCAGTCATGTCACTTGAATTATTAAAGAAGTTGTTACAATAAAGATGAAAAAAGCCAAGCAGAAATCAAAACTCAAGTGAAAAAAGTGAAAACAAAGATCATTCTGTGACAAAAAGTCTTAAAAATATTTACATATTTACAAAACAGCCCATGCACCTTTTGGAATTGGCTTATTTTTAGTCATAATTCAAAGCAGTTCCTGTCTGCAGAGACAAAAACAGACACATCACAACCTCTCTGTGTCTCTTTCTCTTCATTATGAGTCTATCAGGCTTTCTGATCCAGTTTCAAAGTGTTTGCACATGTGCCATTTGGCAAAGCACAATGTGACGATGGAACAGCCTGCCATTGGTTGTCACAGCCTGTCACCATGCATTTTCGAGAATTGCTATGATGGCTAAGACTGGAGGAACTGCAGGAATGATCAAAAAATTTGATTATGAATGGATGAAAAGACGTTAAATATCAGAGTTACTGGTGTGGGTTTAAACTTTAGAGAGTCACCTAAGTTTCAGGCTTGCTAGAAAACATTCTGTAAGAACTACAAAGGCATGGATAAAATCATTAGAATGGCACAATGGAGGGCTTTCAGAAGCAAAACAAAACCGTGGCTATGATTTATGTTTCAAACATTATTTAACTTTATATAATATGTGTCTCTTCTTGTTGTTGTTACTATTACGCCAGAGCCGGAGGTTTTTTTTTTTTTTTTTTTTTTAACCTTTTTTCTGTCCTGAATATTTCACTACTTACGGGGCTCAAAAGTAGCTTGATAATTAAGAATGTCTGTGTTTTAGTATGTTGAATACTAGGCAAAGTCATAAAAAGCTCAAAACATGACCTGTTTGCAGAGGTGGAAAAAGTACTCGGCTATTGTACTCAAGTAAAAGTAAAGTTACTTTGGATATTGAATAATAACCCACCCTCTCAGCTCACACAGCATCATTTCCTCATGTCCCTCTGGCCTAAACCTTACCTGGTATTTCTTACATTTGAAAACAAGGTCTACACATCATCTTTTGGGTCTATTTTGTTTATTTACTCCCATAGATTGAGTTTTACAGCTTAGTAGTCTGCTTTGACAGTGATGCCCTCACCGTCAACACAGAAGCCTGTGGGGAGAAAGAGAGAAAAAAATTCAGTTCTGTCCGAAATCCTACGGCTACATTCCAGTTCAGTTAGCTACATCTGAACACGACTCACTGTTCTCAGGGTTGTAGAGGAAGTTTGGTTCTCCTGTGAAACCCAGACAGCTGGCCTGCTCCTTGAACTGTCCCATGTCTGAGTCCTTCACGGTGGACTCTTTGGCTAGAAACCAACAAAAAAGCAAAGAAAAACCAGAGCAACTGAAGGAATGTTAAGAGACTGACAGAAAATACTTTCTTTTCGACCCATTTTTCCTACCGAACAGGTAAACAGCATGAGCATGGATCACACCCTCCATCTCCTCGTTGACAAGGCTGCTTAAATTCAACGCCTGAAGAACCATGTTGAAGTTTGTGGCGGTGTAGTTGAAGCTGAAGACTGTAGTTTCCTCAGAGGATGGCAGTACATGGGAAACGATGCTGAGGTTCCCCACTGAGGACATAAACAGTGTAGATAAATAAAAACATATTAATTAAAATGTTCTTTAATCTGAAAAAGACACTTTTCAGCTAGACTCAAATAAAGGTGCATGGTTTAATTTTTTAAAAGATTTGGATTTTTCTCTAAAGAAAGGAAGGACCAGTATTTAGAGTAAGGAACGAAATGAGAGACCGCAAGGATGACTTGCAGTACATGGCTGAGAAAACCAAGACCTCTCCGAACAGGCCTGTAGTGTGTTTGTGTAAAAACACACCATGCAATCAATAAGACACATTTTTAGCAGTGTAAGGCACACTGGCCCCCAGTGATTTGGGGTGTCTGTGGTTTCACAACACCAAATCTGGAAGCAAAATGAGCCGTTCTGTTGCTCAATTACATACAAGTGTGTTTTTGGTGTCAAACCCACCAAGAGCTAGGTGCACCTACAGGCTGGTGCGTTGGTATTTGCATTGCAGATTTAAGGGTTTTTGTGTTAAAGAAGTAGTGAACACTTTAACATTTTTTTTTTAGCTGTACCCTGAGGTATCTGACTGAACTATGATAAAACACATCATTGCTGGTGTTATTTCTGACATTTTCACCAAACTGATAAAAATCTGCATTTTATGGCGTTTAGTTAGCTCAAACGGACATCTGTTTTGAAAAATCCTTTTTGAAAAGGTGTAGCTTATGTGACGTAGAAACCCACCATTGGTAGCTAAAGTAGCTAAAATGTACACTCTGCAACAGAAAGGTGGAGGGTCAGTGGTTTATTCTGTGCTGAACCATAGACTGGTTTTAATCACCTTCACGAAGTGGTTATTGTTTTTCATTTTTGCTCTCCAAACCATCAAGAAGTACAATTTCAAGATAATTTTATAATGAATGAATTTAAAACACAAATGTGACGTGATGCTTTAGATATCCCAGAGGTAGCTCCAGCTGCCTGGAGTCCCTCCCTGGCACCACTTTTACTTTTTAGTAAGCTACAAAGGACTCGCTATAAACTTTTTCACTATTGTTGAATCACTACATGTTTGTTTCAACACACTTGGACTCATTTGTGTGTGGGGGGGCCTCTGCTTGCAGGGTGTGTGTGAAGCGTCTAGTGCAGTAGTGCAGTAATATAGAGATGTTTGTAGTTAGTGCATGCTGCATGTTGCTTTCTGCTTGCTACTCTCTGCTTACAGCTACCGCCGCCAGCTAGCCCCTTGTAGGGGTTAAAAGAGGAGCCGAGTGCGTAAGCCTCCTACTGCTGGTACACAGCCTCTCCACAACCAAGTCTCCTGCAGTGCCTCCTTGTGGCCACACATGGTAACTGGGTAACTCGTGGTCCCAGGCTAAACTGTGGGGGATCTCAGAGCAGCAGTGGGCCCCAGAGACGCAGTTTATAGGCCCGACTTGGTGCGGACATGCCCTGCCACCCGTAAGCCCTGCCCCACCTATGGGTAAATAGCCCCACTGTCTTGTGGGTAAGCCTATTTAGGCAAAGACTAAGGGAGCACACCCTGACAGAAAAGCAATGCGCTGGCAGTGTGCACAATAGGCAGGCCTTAAAAGACCAAGAACCCGACAGCCTCCTGCAACCAGGATGGGGACTGGTCGTCATGGGCTTACACATGCCACTGGGTTTACCTCATCATGGTGAAGATAGTGCTACTGGGGAGGACGCACCCCCAATGGCACTTTAAAAACCTCCTTGCGCAGGTATCCACCTCTGACCACAGTGAACCATACCTTACCCCTGATACAAAACCTCGACCAGCCCCCAACCTTCCTGGAGGTCCTATCAGCTGTCTGCTCTCTCAAAAACAACAAGTCCCTGGGTAATGACAGCATCCCTGCTGAGTTGTTGAAACAAGGAGGCTACCTCTGCACAAGAATGCTGCATAAGTTCATCTCTACGGTCTGGGCCAATGACAACGTTCCACAACAGTGGAGAGACACCAATATTGTTGCCATTTATAAGAGCAAAGGTGACAAGGCTGTCTGTGGCAACAGCAGGGGCATCGCACTCCTTGCAGTTGCTGGTAAGGTCCTGACAAAGGTGATGCTTCAGAGACTGATTCACAACATCACTGTATCAATACTGCCTGAATCGTAATGTGGCTTTAGGACGAGCAGGAGCATGGTAGACATGATCTTCACAGCTCAGCAGCTGCAGGAAAAGTGTAGAGAGCAACACCAGGACCTGTTCATGGCCTTTGTCGATCTCTCTAAAGCTTTCAACATTGTCCAGAGAGAACCCCTCTGGAAAGTGCTTCTCAGATTTGGTTGTCCTAACAAGTTCGTGAGCATTCTCCGCCATTCCATGATGGAATGACTGCTCAGGTGACTGTAGGAGGACACGAGTCTTCCTCCTTCCCTGTACATACAGGGGTAAGGCAGGGGTGTGTACTAGCACCAGTACTTTTTAACATCTTCCTGCTATGTGTCACCCAGTTACTCTACAAGGAGACTGAGGACAGCAGCAGTGTGACTGTAGACTTCCGTCTAGATGGTAATCTCTTTAATCTGAGGAGGCTCCAGGCAACCACAAAACTACAAAGGGACAGAGTCCTTGAGCTTCAGTATGCAGATGACTGTGCTCTTGTATTTCACAGCCCACATGACCTCCAATCCGTTCTAACTGCTGCGGTAAGAGCATACAGCAGGATGGGACTGTCTGTGAATACCATCAAAACAGAGGTAGTATGCCGATGGAATAACAAAATCCCATCTACACCACCTACCTTCACTGTTGCTGGTGAGCAACTGTCTGTTGTCCCATCCTTCAAGTACCTGGGCAGCATTCTTTCTGAAGACAGTACCATTGATGGCGAGGTCCAGAACAGGATAAAGCAGGCATCAGCTGCTTTTGGGAGACTCCAGAATCGAGTCTTTCAGAACAAGAACCTCCATCTCCGCACAAAGGTTGCTGTCTATCAAGCCATCTGCATCACCACCTTCCTCTACAGCTGTGAAGCCTGGGTAACTTACCGTTGACAGACAACAATCACCCAGCACCAGCTACGATGGCTGGGTCATGTAGTAAGGATACCCTCAAACCAGAGTGCTATATGGCCAACTCCACTATGGCCGACGCTCTGCTGGAGGGCAGAAGAAGTGCTACAAATATCAACTGAAGACGGCATTAAAGAAGTGCAAAATCAGACCCGAGGCCCAGGAGGATGTTGCTGCTGACCGTAACACCTGGTGTCAGTTGTGCGTGGATGAAACCAATCTGATGGAGGAGGAAAGGACAGCCAGAAGACAGGAGAGGAGACTCAGGAGGAATGCACCTGCAGCTCCTGCTGCCACTACTACTACTTCTTTAACCTGCCCGTCCTGCGGCAGGACCTGTGGATCCAGGATAGGACTATACAGCCACCAAAGGACTCACTGTTAGGAGTGGGTGTCATCATCGGACTTCGACGGAAAACCGCAAGCAGGACTCATTTACAGACAGAACCAACATATAAAACCCCCGGTTTCATATCAGATCAAGTCACTTACTTTGCATTTTTGCTGCACCATCTTCAACGGTTACTCTGACGGTTGTGGACACACAAGTTCCATTCCTGAGAAAGGAGAGGGAAGAAAAATTCTAATTTTGTACATTTTGGATTAGTGCATGAAATGTAATGTTCTCCATTTCTTTCAAGGCAGATAGCTATCTGACTGATCAGTCTATTTATTAAAGAAAGAAATAATGTATTAGAGAGGCCACCATAAGATTCACATCACAATACAGAGGCTACCCTATGATATGCATGATGATAAAGAGACCAGGATAGGAAATGTATCATGATACAGAGGCTAAGGTACGTATCATGTTACAGAGGCCATTAAATAATATGTACAGTATAGGCCACATTATGTATCATAATATAGTGGCCACAGTAGGAAACATATCACGATATAGCAGGATAATAGGATTTATATCCTCAAAATTATACACATTATGATATGAATGCTACTAAACATTAGCCACAACAGGATACATATCATGATAGAATGGCCACAACAAGATACATGTCATGATACAGTAGCCACAACAAGATACATGTCATGATACAGTAGCCACAACAAGATACATGTCATGATACAGTAGCCACAACAAGATACATATCATGATAGAGTGGCCACAACAAGATACATGTCATGATACAGTAGCCACAACAAGATACATATCATGATAGAGTAGCCTCAACAAGATACATATCATGATACTGTCGCCACAACAGGATACATATCATGATACAGTAGCCACAACAAGATACATGTCATGATACAGTAGCCACAACAAGATACATGTCATGATACAGTAGCCACAACAAGATACATATCATGATAGAGTGGCCACAACAAGATACATGTCATGATACAGTAGCCACAACAAGATACATGTCATGATACAGTAGCCACAACAAGATACATATCATGATACAGTAGCCACAACAAGATACATGTCATGATAGAGTAGCCACAACAAGATACATGTCATGATACAGTAGCCACAACAAGATACATGTCATGATAGAGTAGCCACAGCAAGATACATGTCATGATACAGTAGCCACAAGATACATATCATGATACAGTAGCCACAACAAGATACATGTCATGATACAGTAGCCACAACAAGATACATATCACGATAGAGTAGCCACAACAAGATACATATTATGATACAGTGGCCACAGCAAGATACATATCATGATAGAGTTGCAACAACAAGAACAACAACCCCAGACCGTTTAATACTCACATCTTGTTCTTCTGATGGACGACATGCTCACTGGGGCCTGATGGTCCTTCAGTAAGGTTCAACCAGAAACTCTCAGTAGTCTTCAGTATGGCGGCCATTACCTTATTATTAATGTAGCCCATGACTAAGTTCATCCTCCCGTGCATCTGCATGAGGTAAGCGATGAAGACACTAATTTGTTATTTATTGGTAAAGATCATAAAGCTGACCCTTGACATTTTGGCATTACCCCATATTAGAGGCTATATTTTAAAATGGCCTCTATGATATTTAATCATTTGAGTTCTGAGCAGATAATATTGATCGGTATTTACACAAATGTGTTATACAGGCAATTTTACAAAACACCACATCCGACTCTACCCGAATGAACTTTCAGAATAAGGTAAAAAACCAAAGGCCTTTTTATAAAGTAGACATCACATTGATTTGCATGTTAGGCATAGATTAACTCACAGACTGGAATAAGAGGGGACCTTTTACTTACATATATTTACAATATACTGAGTAAAAAAAGAAACACTAAAATCCACAACAAGGAGATCCAAAATTTTTACCCGCAACATAGAAACAACCAACTGTTTGGGTTTCACAACACATGACGGTCAGTACAAGCACAAGGCGAGAGACTGATTCCATATTTCCTCCATAAACAGCTGTTGCTTTGTACTTTAGGTTAGGTCACACCTCATTATAAGTAACCTGGTTGGAGATCCATATTTAGGGCCCAAGCTCTGACCTCAGAACAAGGACCCTATTGTATCTGTGGGCATCTTTAGATAATATTTTTTTGGACTCTTTCCGGCTTGTTTCAGGGGCCTTCACGAAATATGCATGAAATTTATACACATATGTATCAGAGCTAGGAAAAATAAAGTCACCTGAAACCTTCCTCTGATATGGACAGTAAACACACTACAAACAGTTAAAGGTCAGATTAAGGCTGCTATTGGTTGTTTTGACCAGCATTGCTGTTGTCACATCTGAATTATCATTGCATTTTTATGCATTTAGCATGATTTTAGCTTCCTTGTCCAACTTTTTATATTTAATTTGCACTGTTTGTGAATCCCTCCCCCTGTTTTTGTCTTTCATAGATCAACATAAAGATTCATTCTTAGTTTTGCTTCATATTTGTAACTGTTATTGTAATACTTATGCCAAAACATCTATTGACAAGTGTCTACAAAGCTGCAAACTGCTTAAGAGCTTAAATGCAAATATTTATTCAGAGACCCAGACAGGAAGCAGCAGAGGACTTACCACTGAGAGGTCAGTCAGTGGCAAAGCCTTCACCAAGGGTTCGCATTCTTCAGCTGTCAGAGCCGAGCTTCCCATGAACAGGCCCATTACCAGGAGAAGAGAGCTGAATCGCAGGTCCATGATGTTGGGCTTTAGAGTAAACCAGAGAGAGGAGAATCCTTGAGTCATTCAGCCTTTTCATTCAGAGAAATACATGGCCCATTTACAAGGTTCCTGCAGTATCCACTATTTCTTTATATTTCTTTATTTTTTTTTGGTCAGAAATATTTGGAAAGCAATGTCAGACTTCAAAGCTTTGCTGTGAAATTTTCATGTGAAATTTCCTGATGCCAGAGAATAAAGTACAAGGAAAACATTGTTAAAATATGCAAAAAAGGGTCAAGAAAGGCAAAGGGGGACAAGAAAATGGGAGGGAACATACGTGAAAAGGGGGTAAAAATAGGCAAAAATGGGTTTAAAGAGGCAAAAAATGGGTTAAGAGAGGCAAAAAAAGGGGCAACAGTGGTGAAAAGCAATTTATAAGTGGCAAAAATTGGTTTAAAGAGATTAAAAGGGACAAAAAGGGACATAAATGGTAAAAATGAAAATGATGCAAAGCTGTTAAAAATGGCTACAATGGGAAAAAGTGGAAAAAATTGGGAAAAATTGGCAGACACAGTGATGAAAATTGGTTAAAGAGTGGCAGGAATAAGTTATTTCAACACCAGAACCCAATCACAGTTTGACACTTTTCAGCTCCAAAATTAAACAACTGTTAGTCAGGATGCTAGCACCAATGCTACCGATCTAACACAGATATATTATAAATAATAAATCACAACTGAGGAGGGTCCATTCACTGGGATTGTCAGGGATCCAGGCACTTCTTGGGGCAAACCTAAAAATTTTTAAGGGAAATTAATCACACTGAAGTCATATATAATTATTTTCTACATTTGCCCACCTGAGCGTTGGAAGCTGAATCAAAAAACAAGCCATCCAAAAGAGACATAGAATCAAGGATAAGACAACCTATAGTCTCTATATTCTCTAAAGTGCACAGACAAGCATTCACCTGCATGCAGAGATGTGCTGAAATACTACGTCCACAAAAGCTGAATTCATTTACTGATGTGTAAACACCCCTGAAAGCACCAGCTGTGATAAAACAAGGGTTACTATTATTATTATTGTTATTATTATCAATAAAAACAACAACAACAACAATAATAATGAGGATATTGATAAAAAATATATTTTTTTCATCATTATCATAACAAATATTATTTTTATTATTTGTGTTGTTTACTGTTCTGCTTTATAATTAAGACAATAAAAAGAGTGTAGTCTAGATCTGCTCTTTTGTGTTTGTGTTTCTTGCAATAGCTTTAACCCTTAAGGGTCCACAATCATGCCTCCTTAATTTCATCTTCTGCTGTTTTTGTCACATGATAGCGTGCAAGCAAAGCCACATTTCACAACCATTTCACTTAGAAGAGGGTTAATGTAAAACTTTTGGGGGTTATAACAAACTCTGAAATGTTTAACCCTGAGATTTTATTGTGTAGATCCTCAGAACTACAGCAGTTTGCTTCAATGATAGTTCACACCCTTCTGAATTGGTGTAATTATTTAAGGATATCCTCTCCTGCAGCTCTATTGTCTCTCTTTTGTACAGCTTTAACTGCTTTAAATCAGCTTCACTCACCTGACGCTCAGGTTAGTGTTCCCAGTGTTTCCAGAACGATGCGATGATGATTTCCTGATATGCCTCGGCTCCTCCGCTCAGAATGTGCTGGTCGGCTTTTTTACCCTGTTAACCTATCATGAAGTTACAGCCATGCCTTCAAAGGAAACATGAATGCACTGCTAAGTAAATAAAGCATATTGAGCGCTGCTTTGACTGAAACAGTCCTCGGATGGGATAACAGGTGACAGGCAGGGGAGGTCAGTTAAATATATTCAAAATATTTAAGTTTGTAGCTAGTAGAAATATATTTATGTATACTCCAGTTAAAATAAATAATTTACACTGCAATCCCTGATGAGTTAAAGAACTCAAAATGACATGTTGACTTTAGAAACTCAAAAATTTCATTTTTCAATATCACAGATTCACATCGGTGTGAAGTCAGAAGTTTAGTTACTTTGCAACAGTGTAAATTCAAAAGCTTACAACAGTGTAAAATCAAATATTTACAACAGTAAATTCATAAGTGTACAATGGTGTAAAGTCATAAATTTGCAACAGTGTAAATTCAAAAATTTGAAAAAAGTGAAAAGTCATAAATTTGCAACTGTGTAAATTCAAAAGTTTTCAACAGTGTAAAGTCAAACATTTTCAACAGTGTAAATTCAAAACTTTACAAAAGTGTAAAGTCATAAAATTGCAACAATGTAAATTAAAAAGTTCACAACAGTGTGAAGTCATAAGTTTACAACAGTGTAAAGTCAAAAGTTTACCACTGTTTAAAGTCATAAGTTAAAAACAGAGTTGAGCCAAAAGTTTACAACTGTCTAATCTCATACATTTGCAACAGTCACCAGTCAAAAGTTTACAACAGTGTAAAATCATAAATTTACAGTAGTGCAAAGGCATAAGTTTGCAACAGTGTAAAGTCAAACATTTACAACAGTGTAAAGTCAAAAGTTTACAACAGTGTAAAGTAAAAAATGTACAAAAGAAAAAACAAACTTAAAACACTGGTTAGATTTTACACTTTCTGACTTTATTATTTAAAAAAAATCTACTTTTTTTCCCCAGCAACTAACTGCTTCTAAACCTGTGAATTTCACATTTTTTTTCAACAGATTCTCTTTTTTTATGTATGTATTTTCCAGGCTGGCACTTATAGGCTGTCATAATAATATTTTAGTTTATACATAGATCTTTTGTAAAGAACAAGTGTATATAGGTATATTATGTTGGGAAGTTCTCAGTGAACACAATTACAATTGACATTATTTTTTCCAAGTGGGACCTCAGTGTGCTTTAGCTTATCTTTGATATTGGGGGGGGGGCTTAGGAGAAAGGTTGGGAACCACTGTTCTTGTGCTGGGTCTTCCAGTGTAATGTTAAGCCAGTAGATGCACAGACTTCTTACTCCTGCAGAAAGAGATGGTAGTAAAAGAGTGACATGGCTGCATAGAAATATTATGTTATAGACTTTTGGGAGATTTTAAAAGCGAGGAGCAGCTTATATGCTTATATTTTACACTAAAGGATCAGGGGACATTGGACCATCGATTAGTAGATTAATGCAACCAGAAACCTTTTTTTACAGCGGAAACAACAGAAGTAAACAATGTTTGTGGTTCTTTTGTGCAGAGTTAAGTTTGCTTGTTGGCCGTTGCCTGTGTTCTGTTGCCTACATTATATTAAAGCAGGAACGTACACTAGTCATGTCAAATTGATCTACCAAAGACAGGGTTTCAACTCTTCAACAACCTATTGCTAGTTTTGGCTAAGTAGCTGGATTGTAACATCTTAAGACAACTTGAAATTGATGGCATACTGTATTGGTATTATTAACTTGGGATTTTTACTCTAGGTTGTGAGTGACAGACTACATCATATCAAGAGATAATGTCCAAAGTCAAATAGTCCAAGATGAATCAGAAGGTTTTCCTAGATGGTTGCTGGGTTCATGGTCTTCAGAAAGACATTTTGGTTCAATGTGAGAAAGAACAAATAAGCCAACGTGTAGACTGGCCGACACTGAACTCTTGATAAACAGTAATGAAAGCTTCTTAGGTGACTGACCTAAAAGTTATTCATCTGTGGTTAGTGTTGAAATCAGGATAACTGTTGGCTGTTTAAAAGCTCAGATACAATGAACTAAAGATTTGTTTCCCTTTATATTTCTGAATAATAATACATTAACCAAAATTGTACAGTTTGTTTTCCTCCTGTGGTTCTGGCTGTGGTATACCCCATCATAAACAGGATATTCTAAACAATGCTCATACGACTTTAGATGGAGGATTTTTCGTAGACTTTGATTTTTGCCTTGATATCTTACTATTTTCTGAACACAAAAGTGGATTGGGAATTAAGAATATTTTTATTTTCCCTTCTTTGCACTCAGATACGCCGATGTTAAAGTGCCAGGCAGTGTTACTTTGGCAGCTATTTTTAATTTTAGTCTTAGTTTTAGTCTTTAAATGAAATGCATTTAAATTTAAGTCACATTTTAGTCATTTTTAATCCTTTTTAGTTTTAGTCAATGAAAACTCAAAACATATTAGTCTAGTTTTAGTCCATAAAAAGTCCTCACATTTTAGTTTTTACTTTATTCCAAGCATTTATTCTCTTGCCTAAATCTGGTACCAAGTCATGGTAGTGTGTTCTATGCATCCTGCCAAACCTGGGGTCCCTGCTTATTACAGCTGAGAGGCAGAAGAGATGTAGCTGTATTGTTTTTTTTTGACAGATTTACCAACAGCAGAAAAATATCACAGATTTTGAAAGTCCAAAGGAAAAGTTACATTACACTTTAGTCTAGTTTTAGTCATCTTGAGGAAAACTAAACCTAGTTTGTGTCAGTTTTAGTCATCACAGATCCATTTCTATTAGTTTTAGTCTAGTTTTTGTCATGGCAAAAAAGGCAATCAACAAATAGTTTTAGTCATAGTTTAAGAAATATGAAATTAACACTGGTGCCAGGTTTGATTTGTTTGAAGTCCCTCAGGCCTTCATGTTCACCTAGAATAAGTGCCATCTAACCAGGGCTGCCCAAAAGGGGAGATAAAGGGGGAGCTCTCAGGGGTCCTGACAATCTGGGGGGCCCATTGAGGTCAGCAAAATCATGGTCCACTCTCAAGTCAAGCAGTGATAACAATATTTATATCTGAACCTGAATATTAACCGTTTTTATCAAAGCAACATAAAGGAAATTCATGTATTCATGCTGTAGAACAATTAAGCCTTTTTAGAAGTGTAAACCCCTTCAGTTAAAACAGAAAAACTTTTTTGAAGGAGGCTAAATTTCCTACTCTTTTAAAACCCCTGCTCTAACCTTAAGTCCTTAATTTTAGAAACAAGGTCCAAACATTTTATTTTACGAGTCCATTTTAATTCTGAAATTCAGTTAAATATCGTGGATGTTTATTATGACTTCATGCTTCCACTTTTTGAACTTCGTCTTTCTCGCAGAATCCTGTGGGGAGAAAGAGAGAAAAAAGAGTTCAGTTCTATGATCAAAAGTCTCCATTTCAGAGTTTAATCAGCTGCATTTGAACATGACTCACTGTTCTCAGGCTTGTGGTGGAAGTCTGGTTCTCCTGTGAAACCCAGACAGCTGGCCTGCTTCTTGAAATGTTCCAGGACGGAGTCCTGGACCGTCGTCTCATTGGCTGGAAACCAACAAAATCAGAACAAAAACAACAATTAAAATGAACAGATTTTTAAGAAGTCAAGAAAAAGTTGTTTTTTTTAACTTTTTCACTTGTTGTTCGTACCCATCAGGTAAAGAGAACGAGTGTTGTCCGACTCCTCTTCTTTGATGCCCCCCAGATTCACCTGGGTTAGATATCTGTTTAAGTTTCTGACGGTGGTGTTGATGTTAAAGACGAGGCATCCATCACAGGTTTGCAGAGACTGGAAATGGGAGATGGTGTCTCCCACTGAGGACATAAGAAGTAAAGCACACAGATGTATAAGGCAGACTGTTTGGCTAGCTCCTGAACTCAAATCATGATAGTTTCTCATTTTTGTATTTTTAAGGGTTTTCCTATGTGAACCACTACAGATCGGTGGATAGTAGGGGGGTAAACCACCATTTTATCTAAATATAATATAGATTTAGATTCTCTGAACAACAACATTTTTCAATATCATAAAATCTGCCATGATATAATTCTGATGGAATTCAGTTGTATTTGATTAGATTTTTTTCATTCAGGAGTTTGTGATGGATATCTGATGACATTATGTACCCATTTATCACAGTTCAAGCAATGAAGCAGTTGAAGTGCTGAATTTTTATTTATTTTTTTAAGATTTATTTTTTGGCCTTTTCATGCCTTTATTAGATAGAGGAAGGATAGTGGATAGACTTGTGTGCTTTAAACCACTCAACCATCTGCATGCCCCAGGTTCTGTGTTGTTTAAAAAAAAGGCCTGTGTTTCTAATGTTCCATCTTCAGTATTGCAAGGTCTGCTTCAAATGAAAGGTAATCTGGCCACAGACTGTTCATCTCTAGCGCCTCTGAAAGCAGAAATACATGCTTAAACTTTTTAAATGAAATTGGAATAAACTCCTGTTTAGGATTAAGTACAGGGTAGGATAATAAAAGTTAAAGTTAAAAACCTGATTACAAAAAGCTTAATAAAGCCAAGTATGGCTCTGCCAGACTCCATCTCTGTCATCAGGCAAATCTACAGTGTTTGTGTCTCATTGAAGACTGTTGGGACCAATCAGCATCATTTGAGAATATAAACTACTTTTGAACCCTAACTCTCTGGAACTCTTGTACAACATAAAAAATTCAACAGATGCGGCACGTCGATCTGTTTGCGTAGTTTTTTTTTTCAGAAATGAAGCCATACTTCCTACAGCTTCGGCCTGTTTTTGTGACCGTCCGCCATGCTTACTTCCTTGACCTCTCTGTTCTTACTTGCCCTGCTGTCTGCCGCTCGCGAGAACTTTTTCTTAAGGCAAATAAATAATGTTGATGGTTTGACCCAATTGGAACCAGTTCTCAACTGGAACCAGTTGTCAAATCCCATCCCTAGTTTGAGGGATGTGAAGATAGCTCAGATAAAGACCATAAAGACCCTGATTACACTCCCAGCAAAAACCACATAAAGAGTATTAACGAGTGCATGTTTTACTACATAGGTCTGTAGCTCTGTTTTTTTTTTTTTTTTACAGCTACAGTAACTTATTACATAACTACCCAACATGAGGTAGTATTTTTTGTAGTAAAATGAAGCAGACATTTTTTGTTAAACATGAACATTTAAGGCAAAATGTTGATGTATGTTGTGAAAATGTAAATGAAAAGGCAAATATATGTAAGTAAGCCAAAAAAAAAAAAAAATCTGATTCATTATCAAAGAATCAAAAAATTGACCACAAATTCCCAATGTGATATATATGTAGCTTTCCAGATGTTTGCCAGCAGGGGGCATTATTTACATTAGAAATGTGTTTTATGTGGTCCATTTCATCTGTTTTATATCCCCCATAATTTTTCCATAAAGAGGAAATGGGTCCGGATTCTTATGAGTTAATACATTGGTTCCCAAAATGGGCCATGCACAACTGAATCCAGGACACAAGAAGAATAAGCCCACAGTAGTCACTAAAATTATTGCAGGACTGGGTGAAAAAATCTTAAAGATGTTTAATAAGTTCTTATTTTTGAGGAACTGTTCATCTTCAGAGAGCCAGATTATTAGAATCCACAATATTTAAGTTTTATGTTGTAGTAAATTCTACAAAAAAACTGTAAGCAAAATTGTGAATGACGGCGTGCTTGTCATACATTGTCATGTTTTTACATGTTCTTATCTAAGGGGTGGGGGGGTGGGGGGGGGGGTGGGGGGCATGTTTGGGAACCACTGAGTTAATAACTTGTGTGTGTCTATACTTTATTAACAGCATCCTACTCAGCCTCCATCATTTTTAAAAGGAGCTGAAAAGCCACACAGACTGTAGGAAAAAAAAAAAAAAAATATATATCTATATCTATATATAGATATAGATATATATAAAATTACCAACCTTAACTAAAAAAATATAGATTCATACAGGATATGTTTTACCTGTGGACCTCTGAAATATGGTCGGTAATTTGCCCTGGAATTTTTTTACTCCCCCAAATCACAGACACGGTTGAGTCATACAGGATTTAAAAAAAGTGGTCCTGCATGATTACTAAAAATTACCAGAGGTCATGAGTTATTTCTAGTCCCATGCAGATAGGACATAACATACCCATGGCCGGTGACAGGAGCGCAACCTCAGATAACTTACTTTGGGCTCTTGCAGTGCCACTTTGAATAGTCACCGTGACGTCTGAGCCTGAGCATGTCCCATTCCTGGGGGGGGGGGGGAGAAAAGTCAAGTTCATTCATGGATTAGAAGGGTACCACTTATTATTTATGTAAACTCTTTATAAGTCCAGAACAGTCCATCTTAACCTGTAAAATTTCTTCTTTAACAGTGTTTTTTTGTTGTGTTTCCAATATGATAAAGTGGATAAAATCTTAAGTTGTACTTTGATATCAAGAAGTTTGAATTTCATTTATGCTGTGTTTGGATGGAAAACTCCCTGGTATAGGACTTACAGTACTTACGCAGGAAAATCTGAGAAGTAATTTGTGTATGTGCGTGCATGTGTGTGGTCTTGTTTTCATGACAAATTAGCACATTTCAATGACAAGACACCTACAATATCAGGTCACTCAGAAAAATGAGGACATTTTGGATGTGCTCATTTGTCTAGGGACTTTACAGTGCCCTAGAACAGTGATCATCAGCTGGTGACCCAGGGGCCATATCAGGCCTCCCACAGCTTCCCTGACCCTCAGATGATTATCATATTCAGAAAATCTGAGAAGGAAAAAAAATATCATGCCATTTTTTTGTTTTTTTTTAATAAACAATGACATTTTGGGGTTTTTATGCCCTTATTGATAAAGTCATAAAAAGGAATGAGAGGATGGGCAGAGACATGTGGGAAAGCATCCACAGGTCACACTTGAACCTGGGACACCATGCATACACAGGGCATGACCCAACCACTCGGCCATCTGAGCCCCAGCATGCCGTTGTTGAACGTTTTTCTTACAGTTTAAATGAAACCTTCAACCTAGCAACTAATCAAGCAAGAAGCATGCAAGTTTAGTATTTTTTAAGTTGCCATGGTAAACGCATACTTAACTTAATCTGAATTAAAATTGTTTCTTTTTTGCATCAATTTTCCTCATAACGTTTTCTGAGAGTGAAATTTCCCTTTCTGTGAATCTACAAAGAAGGTCTGTTCCGTGCATGTGTTTTTGGCCAGTCATGACATAGCATGATATTTTAGCTACATATTTTTGGAGGCATGCTGCACTGCTGCACAGGGGTTAGTGCTGTGGCCTCACAGCAAGATTTTCTTCTTCTTCTGGTTTGCTTCCTGGTCTGGGCCTTTCTATGCAGAGTTTACATGCTCTCCCTATGAATGTGTGGGTTTTCTCTCTCTTGTGTAGTCAGAATCATTTCACAGGTGCATGAGCAAGCACACATGCAACCATGGGCCCAAGAGGAGGAGGTGTTTGTGCATGAACATTTTGAGCCATAAATTAAAATTAAAACTATTAAAAGAGTGTTTTTCATTCATTCTACTGTAAACCAATTACCATGTAAATCTATGAATTTTTGACTCACTCTATAATGTAATACAGTTTGTGCATTATTAGGATAAAAATATTTTGCTTCATCATGTAATAACTGATGCAAAATGTAAAAAGTTGTTACATTATGACTTTTCATAAGTGTTTTTGGCTGACCGCTGAGGTCAGCCCTACATATGTCACTGTCCGTATACTGACTGACTGACTCACTGACTGAGTGACTGAGTAAGTGAGCCTACTTCCAAGGGCCTAACATAACAAAGTTGCGTTGACTTGGACTGAATGCTGGCAGTGATGGCTACCTCCACTGTGTTAACTAGAGCCATACATACAGAGTTGCTCTATGGGCGGGGTTTACTTGTGCTGAAAGCCCTCTAATGCTGCCTCCACTGCTCTAAATACTCAGATATAGCTTTAGCCTCTGTTTAACCAGAACTGGACCACATTTCTGTATGACAAATAATAAAAACCACCATATAAGCTTTCCATGTTGGGAAAGATGTTTTTTACTCCTCTGCTGACCTGCTTTGGCATGACTATGTGATAGATGAGGGGGAAAAGGTAACATCTTGTGTGAATGCTTGCAGACAACGGCTGCTCATATAGCGATTAGCTCTGACTAAGTCATGGCAGCACTTTATCAAAACTGGACATTTCTTTATTAAAACAAGTGAAGACAGCAACACTAAAAGCTGTCTGTAACAGAAATGGTGTTTTTGCTCTTCTGCCAACCGGCTTCGACGTGTGTGATAGTTAAAGGGGGGAAGGGTTACTTGTTCTGCTAGCTGAACATTAGCGTGGCCTTAGCCAGACCAACACATTTCTTCATCACAGATAGCGCTGAGAGCAACACAGAAAGCGACAAGTCAGGCATTTCAACAAGCATCCCAGATAATTGCGGTCAGCCATATACTATGTTTTTACCTAGTCTTGTTTTGTTACATTATATATCTTTATTTTAATGTTAATTGTTGCACTGTTTTATACTCACATCAAGTTCCCTTGGCTCATTAAAAGAACACTGGAGTCTGATGGCGCCTGAGAAATTTCCACCCAGGAGCTGGTGGTAGTTTTCAGGATGGCTTTAAATAGGTCACCATCAGTGTAGCCCATGATGAAATGCATCTTTCCGTGCAACTGCAGGAAGTCAGACACAAATATCTGATTAATTAAAGAAGAGCTTAGAGGTGAACCTTTACAGGTTTGTGAGGCTGAGAGAGGATGAAGGGGAAAGCTTTCTAGCCTTATGTATATATATATATATATATATATATATATATATATATATATATATACATACCACCCTAACCCTAACCAAAGAAAGGTTTATGCCACAGCTGCCCTAAATAAACAGCATTGGTAGTTACCTAAATCTTTTTTTTATGTTTCTGCAATGGTCAATACACCAGTATGTAGAAGCTCTTTAACCCAGATGATATTTTTAATGCTGAAATATAATTATTATTGTTATCCATGAATTTTCAAATTCACTGATTTACAAAAAAAACTGAAAAAATAGTAAAGCTCATTATTAGTTCTTGATTAATATGTCAAATTATAGTTATTTACTTATTTACAGAGAAGCCCAGTGAGTCGGCTCAAATTTGGGTGAATTCCATTTGAAATCCCTCATTGCTGTTCAAAATGGTAAAACATGGAAAGCTCACTGAAAATGAAAGAGATTAAGCACTTCAAGATGCTGGGTGGTCTCTGAGACAAATATTACAGGTGGTCTAAATATATATATATAAATATATATATATATATATATATATGTGTGTATATATATATATATATATATATATATATATATATATATATATTCTTGTTGTTGACAAATATAACCTCTTTCAAAATGAAAATCACTTTTATTAAAAGAGAATTACTTTTATTATTAGTAATGTTAACACAATGGATGGATGCACTGTACTACTAGCAAAGTAATGTCAGACTTTAAAGCTAGGCCATGATGTGCACACAAGTCAGGATGTCAGAAAAGAATATGGAAGAAACTATGGCACCTATAGTATTTTGGAAATTTAATGAAAAATTGAATGATTGTGGGAAAAAATACAAAAAATGGGAGAAAAGTGGCAAGAATGTGTTAAAAATAGTAAAAAAAAAAAAAAAAACGGGCATAAATGTGTTAAAGGTGGCACAAAAGGACAGAAGGTGGCAAAATGGTTGAAAAGTGGCAATACTGGTCAATAGTGCCATTGAAAGAATGGGTTAAAAATGACAAAGTAGACTCGAAGTGGCAAAAACCATTTTTAAAGAGTTGCAAGAAATGGGCAAAAGTAGCAAAAATGGGTTAAAGGGAGCAAAATCTGGCAAAAATTGAAAAAAGGGTAAAGAAGTGTTGCAAAAAGATGTTGCAGTCTGGGCAAGAAAGGGGCGAAAGTGGTGAAGAAAAGGTGACAGAAATGGAGGGAAAAGGCAAGAATGGGATAAAAGTCACAAAAAACAGCAAATGAATTTGAAAACTGTGGATTACAAAAGTGGCAGAAATGGGTGAAAAGGGCAAAACTTGGGTAAAAATAGCAAAAAAAACCACACACAAAAAAAACAAAACGTGCAATTATTAATGAAAAAAGTGATAAAAGGGGTTTTAAAGAAACACCAATCACTAATTCTGTTCACTAATAGTTGAAGACTTATTAGCTCCAAAATAGAAGTAACTGTTAGTGACGATGCTAGCACTAATGCTAATGATCCAACACACGTGCACTGATATCATCAATAAATCTAAACTGGGGAGGGCCAACTCTCTGGGCATTTTCAGGGACTCAGACAATTTTGTGGGCAGGTGTTCAGAGGTATACCGTGATTTTGATACCCTTAAATCCCTACTAAATCCTGATTTAAGATCAGAGTGAATATTATTGATAGGTAACATGTCTCCATATAGCACAGAATATTGGTATCCATGTGAATCTTCAAAACTCAGGAATAAATAAACTCTTGCTCCATTTTGTGCCTTTTTTGCATTATTATAATGTCATAATGGAAATCATTTACTTTTTATGAAATGGTTTTTGACCTTTCATAAGGTCAAAATCAAAATCAAATCAATAATCAAAGGTTTCAGAGGCAGGGGCGTCCTGTAAAGCTGCAAACTGCTTCAAAACTTGAATGCAAATATTTGCTTACAGACAGGCAGAAAGCAGCAGAGGGCTTACCACTGATGGATCATCCAGAGTCAAAGGCTTGAGCAAGGATTCACATTCGTCAGCTGCGAGAGCCGAGCTTCTCAGGAACAGGCCCACTGCCAGGAGAAGAGAGCTGAATCGCAGGTCCATGATGTTGGGCTTTAGAGTAAAGAATCCAAGAGTCCTTCAGCCTTTATAGAGAAATACATGGCATCGTCCCCAGTATCTGGATGTTTCCACTATTTACAAATAAGGGGGTTTTTGGTCAACAACAGAGTTGAGCAAGACATATTTAACTGAAACTCTTTTTCTCTAAATATCAATCATTTACCATTACGTTGACTCATCCTGGACTGCTCATGATTCGCAAATATAGAGAGTCCAATTAATCAGGACCACCTTAATCCAACCAAACCCAGCCCCTGACTCATGGACACACATTTCAACATGTCAGAGACCACTAGCCCTTATTTCCCAAAACTGCAGGCTTGGCATTAGATTTTTCAGTCTGTTTTTCACTTCTGTCTCTTTCTCTCTCAGTTAGAAAGAAAAGCAGACTCAGGAATCCGGTGTGGTTTCCATCTTTAAGTGTTCTTCAGCATTGTGGTGGAGTGAGTGTATGTGTGTACAGGTGAAAGTTTGATGCAAAGTTGAAGTTGCCACGGTGATCAGAGACTGTCAAGGATTTTGTAGGTTTATTGAAGAAAGCAGATCAATAGAAGGCAAGATGTTACTATCTTTCTCTGGGTTTGAGCAGTCCAAACACAAGGCTTTAAATTGTTATCGAACTCATTGTAACATTAACATGTTGCGTACATTAAGCAAAAACAGGTAAAACTGGATCTAAACATGGTGATGGCTAAACTACAAGATGCAGACAAGGTAATGATTAGCGGTATTAGAATCAGGTATATCAGCATATCATAATGGGGGACAGGAATGGGGGTAAACTGAAGCGAAAGGTGCAAACAATTTTGGATTTTATAGAAAATCTGTGCATATTTCTAATTGTTTGATGTCACCAGTTTCAAACCAGCACATCTAAAAAGTCTTCAGAGAAGTATCAAGGACATTAGAGCAACAGTGTGGCATGTAAGTCAACACAGACAGACGCGTCGCAAAATATGGTAACTATAAGCTTCTGTGATGTGGCTCCCATTTCTTTCTTTTTCAGCCAAAGGTTACAGATGAACAGTTATATTTTCTGCTGACAGTTACTTCAAGTCCTGGGTTATTTATCTGGAGCCAGGCCAGCAGTGAGTATGTCTCTGCCATCTGTAGGAGCATCTCCTGTTTGCAGAGCTCTCTGGACGTTCTGCCAGAAGACTCCTGTGTGTTGTCCGGCCTTCGGCCAGCTCAGGTAGGTGCGCTTCTTCACCAGCTTCCTCATGCGGTAGTACGGAGACAGCTGCTGGTCCGGGATCTCCTCCAGAAACAGCAGAATCAGCACGTCCTTCTTCTCATCGAACAGACGGAAACTGCAACAACATGCAAAGGACAAATTACTGTTTAGTCATAAAAACAGAATGAAGATGTTTGACTAAGCTCACGTCTTCTATGAACGACTCTTTATTCTCATTTAGGAACTAAAGCATCAGGATTTCTTTATGTAGAAAATGTTAAAATTAAAGGTTCTTTGTTATGATTGAACTTGAACTCAAAACATCTGATTTTTATTTCAAAAAGGATTAGTGTAGTAACTTTAAGCTTTAGTGTTATTTATATATAACTTTTTGAGGGGTTAAACTGTTTCTGCTAATGAAAATAAAGAAATGAAAAGGACTTCATTCCAAACAACATCTCTCCAGGTTACAGGAAATCTTGTGCCAGGCCCATGCCCCATCTCTATCTTCCCAGCTGACCCCTCCTTGACGGACTCTCTGAGGCCTGTTCAAGTAGCTGGGTCCCATCATCCAATATGCAGGGGGCTAGATCAGGCCCAGCAAAGCAACCCAGGTGTCCGTAGAAGCACAGCTTCTGCTCCTGTACCAAGCAGCTGACCCTTCCTATTCTCTGAGCATGTCAGCATTAAACGTGGGGTCCTACCTAGGTATCCAAAAATGCATCTAAGGGAAAGACGTCTGGCTGGCATCTCTGTCCATCAGTCAGCATCCAAGCCTCACAAAAGTCCAGCAGGACCAGGATGACTAAGGACCAAAAGACTCTGACTTTAGTTCACATACTCAGATGCTGTGAGAACCACACTGGGGCCCGGCGCAGGATTCTTTTCTTTATCCTGCTCCCTCCTGCTCTTGCTGGATCTCTGACCACTACCACCACACACTCATAAAAGAGCAGCTGGGAGCCAAAGACTGATTTAACCCACGTTTAAGGCTTCGCAAAAGTCATGTCAAGGTAAAATTTACCAACCTTGTATACACAAAATTTATCATAATTTAAAGGTGAAATTACTGATCTACGAAAAGTTTGGGCATCTTAAAAAATGCAGTGTGATCACTTCCATCAGCTCTGCAGAATACGTTTCCAGTTGTTTTCCAGCTCTGTCACCTACTGTCGCGAAAAATGCATTCACAGGCAGGATACAAAAATTAATGTTGTTGGACCGACAGCAACTTTTTTGTCCTCCCACAGCAAGCCAAAGGCTCCCACAAGATTTGCATTGGGTACCATGGCACCAATTGGATCCCACTCCCAAAGCAGCCCCTTACACCACGCCACCTTGCCTGGCTGCCGCAAGTTGAGAATCCTGACTGGCATTTGCTGTGATTTCCTCGTAACCTGGTAAGGAGTATCCCAAGGGCTGTGCCACACTTCTTTTCTTTTATGCACAGCTTGTCTAATGGCTGCAGTTTCAGGAGTGCGCCCCCTATGCTTTCTTCCATTTATAGGTGTCTAGTTTAAAGGCATGGGGGTGCAAACCCAGTCTCCCAAGGCTTTTAAGGCCAGGGATGCCACCCCTCTTTCAGCTGCCCATAACCTTGCAGTCAGTGCATACAGATGTCATCTAAGTTTCTTTATTCTGGGCAGTGGCTGCCTACAGTCCATAGCTAATGTGAGGCTGAAGTGTGCTCTTCTGTATGCTAACACTGCCCACATTCAAAGGCCCTGGTATTTAAATGTACTTTCCCCTAGACCAGGTTCAAGTCTCACTTTCCCACACATCATTCCCACTCCATCTCCCTGGTTTCCTGATTTTATCTGAATAAAGGCATATTATCCAAACTCTAACTATGAAAAAAAGACAACCATGTGTCCACAGTCTGCTCAGACAGGTTCTTCACACTGACCTAACCAGGCTGGTTTTCGAGTTTGCTTCTCCCTTCAGATCTCTCTAAAGACATGCCTGATTTTTTGATGGTTCCAGTTTTTCCTGTTGTGAGGAATGTTAAGGAACATTGACTTCATATATGATCTCTTTTCTTGATCTGCATGTGCAAGGTCCAGGACAGCAAAGCACACAGTTTGTGGGTTGCTACTCGATCAATACAACAGCAGGTTATGAAACTAGGGTCTAAAAAGTGCAAATCATTATTTACTCACCAGCTCATACTGAGACAACAGCTGTGGACTCTGACCCGGCCTGGACAACAACAGCCGATGCATGGAAATGCACAAGTTTTGCAAAGCTGTAATCTTAACTCATGACGCTAGTCTGAGGATCTTTGAGTTGGCTGGATGTCTTTAGAGATGCCACAACTACATGTTTTTGGTCTGATTCTGATTTCATATACACTATATGGACAAAAGAATTTTGTCACAGCTTTTAATCATTGATGTCTGGTGTTTCAATCAGACTCATTGACACAGGTGAATAAAATCAAACACCTATGCAGTCTCCATTTGCAAACATACGTCATACATAAAGACCAGACCTGAACCTGAGCTTCCCTTGCACATGAGGCATGACACAACCACTGGGCCATCTGTCTTCACATTTTTAAAAAGTTTCCTTGACCAGATATTGTCTTTCTCAGCAGACTTGTTGCGTGTCATTTGTGATCGTTTACCCTTGACCATCCTGGATCATGTATCAAAGAGGACTTTTCCCCTGATTAATGCATTACTGAGTTAAATAAACATATATTTTTAGGAGAGGGGGGAAAAAGGGGGCCGACATTCTCACCTGGCCATCTGGAACTCTTTTGAGCACCACTCACTCTGCAGGTAGCTCCGGCTGATCACACAGATGGTCTTCCTGCTGCTGTAGATGGCATCAATGATGTTCTCCATGATCGGTATACCTGCAGACACAGTCAGGATCATGTGAGAGGAAAAAGTGGCTCAACTGAATCAAGATGAATCCCAGAAATTCAGAGCTATTCAAGATTGACCTCTGTCTTATTGTTGCATTTTGATATGGCAATGGTTTTGTATCATTTTGGATTTTTGTAGTGTAATCAACTTCCTGTTTGGATGCAGACCTGCTTATTTTGAAAGAAAATAAGAAACTTTGGGTAGATTTTAAAGGGAAATGAGACACTAAGGAGCAGTATGGACTTATGTTACATCACTCTGGGTGCTGGGAGACGCTGCAGTGGCATAACCATAGTGTGCTGAAAGAGAAATAAAGCATGCAATTAATGCAACTTAGAAAAATGCACATCACAATTAATGCACTACGTCTGACAGCCCTAGAATTACAACACATGTCAGATACGTGTTGCATTTTTTTATCAAAAAGTCCCCACAGTCTTACTGTTTACAGGAATTATTTTAAACAACTCTAACCGTTAAGTCATGTTTATTTCTCACATTTCATGGGAGTAGTCATTAGATGCTCAGGCACCGTGCGGCGACTGAACTAAGCATCACACCAAGCAAATACTCCTAGACGGCAAATTAGGGATGTGAAACTCCAGTAGCAACAGTGAGTCTAGTAAAATGCTTTCACACATTAGGTCACGCTCTGAAGGGGAGAAAACAGAGAAGTGAAAGAAAGTGGAAGAAGAGATACGAAATAAAGAGAAAAGCTGATATGAAATGCTGGCATGCAGATCATTCAGAAAGTATTCAGACCCTCTTCACTTTTTCAGTGTTATGGTGCAGGCTGATACTAAAATTCATTTTTCTTTCATTCATCCCACTGACATAAATACATTCACTCGTGTGTTGGCAGAAATGACAGCCTGGAGTCTTTATGATTATGACCTGACAAGCTTTACACACCTGGAGTAGGGAAATTTCTGCCATTCATCTTTGCAAAGCCATATGAATCAGTTTGCTTCCTACACTTATACAGTAGGCTTTCATTGTCAACCTTTATTTTTTGGTCTGTATATTTTCATTGCCCTTATTTGTAATTTTTCCCCCTTCATTTTTTTCCCACATCAATTTTTGCTGCTTTCGGTGCATTTTTTCCACTTGTTTTTGCCAATTTCTGCCTCTTTTATCCTGCATTTTGCAATTAAATGTCACTTTATCCCTATTTATGACAGCCTTTGCTACTTTTTGCTCATTTTAGTCAATTTTCACTCATTTTTTGCCATTTCTTGCATGTTTTTTCCCCTTTTCATCCAGTTTTTGCCTCTTTTATCCTGTCTTTTGCAATTTGAAATTTTCCGGTTTTTTGCAACTGTTTGCCACTTTTTGCCCACTTAAGCTGCCTTTTGCCAAGAAATGCCACCTTTCCCCCATTTTTGCTGCTCTTTGCTGCCTTCTTCCCAATTTTCCATCTTTTTGCTGATTTTTGCCCATTTTGGTAACTTTTCACTCATTTGCTGTCACTTCTTTATGCCATGTTTTTGCACATTTCTACCTCTTTTATCCTGATTTTTGCAAATAAATATCACTTTAGCCTTATTTATGCCAATCTTTGCTGCTTTTTGCTCATTGTAGTCACTTTTCACAAATTTTGTCACTTCTTGCACATTTTTTCCTCTTTTTATCTGGATTTTGCCTTTTGCAATTTGAATATTACCCTTTCTTGCATTTTTTTTGCCACTTTTTGCCCACTTAAACTGCCTTTTTCCATTAAATGCCACTTTCCCTTCATTTTTGCTGCTCTTTGCTACTTTTGCCCATTTTAGTAATTTTTCACTCATTTTTTGGCCACTTCTTTTGCTGCTTTTTGACCAGTTTTACCACCTGTAACACACTTTTTTTGGTCATTTCTAACTAATTTTGCCACTTCTTCTCTTCTTTTTGACCCTTTTCACCCAGTTTTTGCCAAATTTTTGCCACTTTATGACCATTTTTTTCAAGCTTTAACTTATTTTTTTGCCACTACAAGCCATAGTGGAAATAGACTGTGGCTCCTGTAAAGGTATTTTTTTTTTTTTTAAATAATTTGGCTCTTTGGTTAAGTGTGGTTCAGTAACACTGTCACTGTTACCTGCATAAACAAGTTGAGGCACCTGGCTGCATCGTTTACATCCTCCCAAATGTTTTTATGATGCTGACATGGTTGCAAACGTCAAGGAATAAAAAGACACCATATTCATATTGATAAACTTATAACCCTCTAAATTTCTATAACCCTGAAAGCAGCATTTTATGCAATAATGTGCAGAACCTATTGGATACACCAAGCAATATCTGCAAATCAATATAAGGAATGAGTGAATCAGATAAAAACACTAAAAACTGCACCTATGAAGTCCAGGATGTGGGATGCATTCCCAACCTAATCAAATTCATGTTTTTTTTTTTTTTTTTTTTTTTAAATCACGGCTATGAGATACAAAATACAGTTTTCTTTGTTTTTATCGATGCAATTTTTTTTCAGCAAAGATTTCAGAAAACACCCAAAATATTTGTTGTTGAAATAATCAATTCCACTGGCCTAAAGTCACTGCCATATCCTATCAGTTCAAACAAGGTGTCCCCCACAATGCCTCTCTGCAAACATGGAAAATGGGGATTTTTTTTGTGTGTGCAATTGTCCTCTGAGTGACAGGATCACAGAGGAATTAACAGGATTACATATTCCTATATTGCAATGGTAGTAAAATGAAAATAAATGGTTTTAATGATATGGGGCCAAAAAGGGCTCAAGGGTGAAGACCGTCAGTTTTGTGTCAACAGAGTGTGGATGCTGAAATTCCAAATTTCATTAAAAAATGAACATTTTTGTAAGATTATAACTGCCAAAATGAGAGCAAAAATGAATAATGAATAATAGAAAGACCCTAAAAAGGTTATAGGAGGGCCTAAGGGTTAAATGACTGCAGTATCAGGCTGCAACATTTACTAGTCCCATTCATACTCATTCATACATCACTGTGCCAGCAGGGGAGCAGTTGGGGTGCAGTGTCTGACTTCTGAGGCCAGGGAGCCACAGCCAACCTATGGCAAAACAAAAGGCATATATATTCAGAGTGAGATTGGGACAAACCAACAGTGCTCACCTGGTTGGAAGTCTCTGTGGTGCAGACACAGTCTCCAGCCCTGCTCTCCCTCCAGCACTGGAAGCATCTCTCTGTAGACCCAGGCCTCATCCTCAACATTGTAGGAGATGAAGGCATCGTAGAGGTGAGGAGCTCCTTTCCTCCCCTTCCTTTTGTCATAAAGGAAGGCCTGGAAGAGGAGGAAGGCATAGACGATCTGCCACCTCAGGAAGTGGTAGATGAAAGAGGTGAGGAGAGTTAACATGACTAGAGAAGAGCTGGAAATGTAGCAGAGGAAGCCAACGTCCATCCAACAGGACTTGACATCAAAGTCCATCAGTTTGGTTCCTTGCTTACTAGGAGGAAAGTAACAGTCATATTGGTAGGCGTTGACCACCTGAGTTTGATTAGTGCTCTTCACCCACTGGATGAAGCCGCTGTTGAGGCAGTTACAAGTGAAAGGGTTACCAGAAAGATCAAGATATGTGAGTGCTGGTAGAGACTGAAGGACTGTCTCGTCAACAACTGTAAACTCATTTTCTGTCAGTTTCAACCAGCGGAGCGAAGACAGGTTAGCTTTGATTAGAAAATCCAAAGATCGGAGCTTGTTGTTGGAAAGATCAAGAGCTTGCAGGTTTGTTAATGGCTGCAGCAGTTCAGGTTTTGGATTTAAGATGTAGCTATGGGTAATCCGTAGACTTTTCAGACGAGGAGTGTATGTAAATGTGTCTGGGTGAGGTGTCCCAGTGAAAAAATTTTCAGATGCAAACTGCTCTAAGTATTGCAGACCACAGAGCAAATTTGGTGAGATAACTACAGTCCATTCATTGCTGTTGTAGATTGAAAGGATCTTCAAAAAAGGCAAGAAGAGGAAAGGCGGGTCGTTGTTAACTTCATAGCTCAGGTTGTTCTCTAGTATTGGGAGGTACATGGTCAGATTTTGAAGGTTTGGCATTCCTCGGAAGATGTCTTTGTCGAGAGAGTATGCTGCTAGGACTAGAGTTGTAAGATTATGAAGTCCATAAAATGTCCCATTCTTTTCACGGCAGACCATCCCTGATTGTATATACAAAACCAAAAGAGATGGCAGACCCTTAAAGTCCCCTTCGTCAAACTCCACAATTTGATTCATGCTCATCTTCAAAATGTAGAGTTTTCGCAAACTAACTCTGAAAGTATCACCCAATCTTATAATTGGATTTGAGTCCAGGTTTAAGTACGTCAGCTCGCTCAGGTCTTGAAAAGCGCATCCTCTCACGACTGAAATACGATTTTTATCAAGAGTGAGCCGCAACAACGATGTCAGATTCAGAAAGTCGCCACAACGTAACTCTCCGATGTCATTGGATCTCAGGCCGAGGCTTATGAGCTTGGAGAGGCCTCTGACAGCAGTTGGCACTGTTGTCAGAAAGTTGTAGCTTAAACTCAAATACTGGAGCTGATTCAGTGGTCTGAGCGAGTTCTCGGACAAGCTGGTCATGACGTTGCTATTTAAAGCTAACTCAGTGATTTTAGAACAAGGCTGAAGCAGCGTGTCGTTTAAATTGTAGATGTCATTCATACTCAAATCCAGTCTTGCCAAAGACGGCATCTGGCAGATGAAGTTGAGCAGACCATTTTCTAACCATTCTGTTATGTAAGAAGGCCAGACATACTCCAGGGCAAAGGTGCTCTGAAAAATCCTCTTGTGCATTTTAAAGCTAACTTCAGTCCCACTTAAATACAGAATCTTTAAGCTCCTCAGATAGTTCTTGTCCACCACATACCACTCAAAACCGGGGCTGCATTTGGACATGTCAAGAGATTCAAGGAAACCGAAGACGTCTCTTGTAATGCGGAAGTTTTTCAGTGGATTCCCATTAAACCAAAGAATTCTGAGGTTGGATTTGTTAAAAGGCATGTCATCGGTATCAAAGGAGGTGAACCTGTTCAATCCTGCGTGTAGCTCATAAATGTTTGGGAGCTGTAATATACCCACGATGTCACTAATTTCTTGAAGCTTGTTATAAGCCAAAATTACTTTCTTTAAACTGTTCAGGGGCTGAAAGGCCTTTGGGGAGATGTACTGGAGCTGATTTTTATCCAGAGACAGGTTCTCTAATTTTGACAACCCCTTAAACACGTCATCTGACAGCATTGTGAGACTATTAGTACTCAGGGAGAGATTTCGTAAACAAACTAAATCTTCAAATGCTCGGTCATTGATGTGTGAGACTGAGTTGAATTCCAGTGCTAGATCAAGCAGCTTCAATAATCCACTGAAGTATGTTCTGTTAACCGTCACAATCTGATTGAAGTTCAAATTTAGAGATGTCGCGTTTTCAGGAATGTCATCTGGGACGGAAGCAAGGCCACGATTGTTGCATATGACAGAAACCTCCCAGACATATTCACTGTACTCGATAGAGCAGTTTCTCAATGTGTAAGACAATGAGGGGTTAAAGTTGAGCAGGACAGATAGAAGGAAGATGGGGTGGAGAAGCATGTTGATCTTCAGGACCAGCCCTGTTGAAGGGCACCTCTTTATATTCCTGTAAATTTGACATGAGAGTGAAGGACAGGCATCAGAGCTCATGCTTTACTGTCTGCCCCGTGGGCCCACCTACACCCAAATCTACTTTTGGTTCTTGGTTGCATGAATAAAGAAAGGGGGTTAAAAGCGATCCAAGGCACACCGCTCTAGACACATTTCCAGTGGGCGCAGTTGCTCTCCTTCGGTCCGAGCAAACCCGCAGTGCATCAGTGCGTGGCACAGTCGTCTATGTGGAAATTGCAGGCTCCATGCACCTAAGAAAAGTGGAGCCACCCCAGGACCCAAGAGAGAAGTAAAAGTGGCCCATGCTGTCAAAAATCAACATAGATTTTAATTATTTCACTGATAAAACCCTAAAAAGTCCTATCTATGCTTTTCTTATCAAAGACCTGTGTATAACATACTTAGTAACTGCTTTATCCTGGTTTAAGTCAATATTTGCAAATTGAATTTTGGCAGCCTCAGAGCAGACAAAGCCTCGTGCCCCCCTAAGATCTTTGGCGCCCTCCTGGGGGGTCGTGGACCCCAGGTTGGGAACCAATGATTTAAGTAAATAATAGAAATGAATGACAGCAAAAATATTATAATGTTATAATATAACATTTTATTAAAAAAGGGGTCAAATGTTGATTTAAAGCTGACAAACTAAGGCCATGCTACACAATGTGACATAAATCTCAGACTGGAGGATGACAACACCCTCTAAACGCCACCGAATCACAGACTGCGATATACGCTGGTATGAAATAAGTGTCTACGCTTCCAGTGGTGTGGTAAATAATGAAGCAAAGCAACAAAACGGTTGTCATAGTAGCATTTAATGTTTGTGCTTCAAGATTTCCCTCCTTGTTGAAATCCCACAAACATCCCCGTTTTGGCGCCGTCCCCATTCCAATGCTAACGTGTTTGTTAGCACTAGTGTTGTGTTCATTATTTCTTATTTCTTGCTACATTCCTTTTGGTTGGTGAGTAGGGTGGCCATATGTCCGGCTTATGGCTGGACAGTCCTGAATTTAAATGCCTTGTTCAGTGTCCGGTGCAGCCTCAATCCGGACGCTTATTTTTCCTCCTTTTGGAGTCGCACCTGAACGTAACCCAGCTTACTGCCCATTGCTCTCTTTCTCTGCACATCAGTCCAGTGTTTGTATGTTAAATATGAACCAGGTAATGTTTATACAACGTGGACCAAAAATAAACTTTACCTGGCTGTCACACATTAGTAAATTAACCCTAAAGGTAGCTACTTTTGGAGATCGGTGTCATCCGTGATCAATGAATGAAACAAGTAAAGACGATGTATATTTTGAGGTCATTTAACAAAAGATGATAACATTGAAGTAGAAACTTAAGAAAGGCCACAGAGAGGAAGAGAAAGACACAAAAAGGATGAGCTGCTGTGTGTGAGGGAAGGGGAGATGTGCAGGGGTGAGTGTGAGGGGGTGTAAGGGGGGCAAGATCATCTGGTTTATATTATTTTAATTTTGAGGAGAAAACCCCAATAAAACAGATAGCTAATAAAGCGGGATTCATGTTGTGATCAAAATAATTAACCCATAGTGATCACTTTTTTTTGACAAATGGAAATTAAAAATATCCGTATTATTGCAACAAGGAATATGATCATTAAAACAAAGATGATGTTACCAAGAACTTTGCCTTTTACATACAACTGACTTGGGCTAAATAACCTTTAGTTATTTTAAGATACTTTGAGGATTGTTAAGTGAGTATGTTGGGGGTCCTCATACCAGAGTGTGCTTAGGGCCTCTCTTTGGGCAGGGGCGGTCCTGGACCAAATCATCCTTCAATGAATGGAGTATCTCAGAATCACTGTATCATGATACTGCACCATCAGCATAATGGACAAAATTTTATTGTAGAGGGGAATACACCAGAGTCCTGGTGCTGTGAAAATGGCCACCCTGTTGGTGAGTGGATGAAGGCTGTAGCAGGTGACACATAGTGAGATGGTCCTTCTAAATTTCTGGCTGTATGTAGGAGTATGTAGGATGTAGGAGCACCGTTATAGAGCCACAACCAAAAATATCACCACTGTTTGTCATCTTTTCCCAAAACCACACAGTGTATTCTAGGCTTTAGTCACACTCCCAGTAAACATTAGCCGTGTATGTGTATGAATGTATGCTTTTTTATCTTTTAGAGATTTTGCAGTCATTTTAATTTCAATATGAAAAGAAAGACTCTGTTTTTCTGCCAAATGATGGAGCTAGCAGCTAATGTATATAAGGAGTGGGACTTAGGATTGACAGAACAAATGCTTGCTATGTAGAGTTAGCGAACACTGGTATAGTATACATTTAATTTTAGACATGTTTTCTGACTTTGGTAAACTGATTTCAAGCACCAAAATAATCTGACCACATAAGTGCCGGCTTTTCTCAAGCAAATCTAAATTGTTCAAAAATCAAAATTGGGCCTCAGTGCTCATAAGGCTGAGATTGTGCTGAACATTTTTATATAAAACACTCAGGGATTGGGTTATTTTCAAGTACCTTAAAAAGAAGAATTAAAAAATAATGTATAAATCAAGGAATTACCCTTAGACCTCAGAGGGTTAACTCCCTCTCTGTGGCTTAAACAAGGAATGATCCTCACACTCAGCTGATTAGTGTAACTGTTCACAGGTGTGTAAGCCACAGCTGACAAAGGTCCTGAAGAAGGCCTAAGTAGGTCCCACAGCATCTGCTTTTTAAAAATGTGGTTTGCCTTGTAAAATAAAGCCCATTTATTTACACACAAAGCCTACAGTGTTCCTTGGATCGCTTCATAAAGGACAGCTGCAGTTTTGAAATTCTTCAACTATAAATTTTAGGATTAAACCACTTTTTTCACTCATGCAACCACAGCTTCACCAGATGAACTAAGCAAAGAGCACCTGTATGTGCAACCACAGAGACCCAGCACCACTTTGACTCCTTTGTCCTCCCTTTTGGTTTTTGTTCTTAACATGGAAAACTTCATCCAGTGCTATATCATTATCAAGTACTCACCTGACTCCTCTACAGTTCCAGCAGGCAGAGAGCCTCTTTCCTTCTGCATTCCTTTACTGAGAAAGTGTGTTTTATAATCGCTGCACTGCTAGCGCTCAACAACATGCAGAGATAACATCAGATGCATAACAGGAAAGAAAAAGGGGAACAGGCCTGCAGAGCGCTGTAGTGTTACTTTTAAGTAAAAAATAGAACTACAAGCAGCAACAGAATGACCAGCAGTGGCTCCAGCATAGATGAGTTTCTCAGTCACAGTTTTAGGCGTGTAGTTGTTTTCTCAGTTTTATAAATAGGTTGGCATGTAAACAGCAGACTACGCTAGCTACAGCAGAGCTACATCACTGGTAACAGTTTTCTAAGACTCGTTTCCCAAACTCTTCCCTCTCAAAACATGAACACAAATCTAAACCTCATTTATCAAGCTTATTTCAGAAAACCTCTGACTCTGTGGTCCATCCATCATCCATCCATCCATCCATCCATCAATCCATCCATCCATCATCCATCATCCATCCATCCATCCATCCATCCATCCATCCATCCATCCATCCATCCATCCATCCATCATCCAACCGTCCATCCATCCATCCATTCATCCATCCATCCATCATCCATCATCCATCCATCCATCATCCATCCATCCATCCATCCATCCATCCATCCATCCATCATCCATCATCCAACCGTCCATCCATTCATCCATCCATCCATCATCAATCCATCCATCATCCATCCATCCATCCATCCATCCATCCATCCATCCATCCATCCATCATCCATCATCCAACCGTCCATCCATTCATCCATCCATCCATCCATCATCAATCCATCCATCATCCATCCATCCATCCATCCATCCATCCATCCATCCATCATCCATCATCCAACCGTCCATCCATCATCCATCCATCCATCCATCCATTGTTGCTGTTGTTATAGGTATTATTATAAGTGTTTCTTTTTAAAATTATTTATGTCATTGTAATATCAATAATATTATTGTAATAATTAGGATTATTATTATTATTATCAATAATTAAAGGGAAGCTGTAGGGTTTATATATTTAAGCCTTATCTTAAAAACTTGATTTCCGTATTTTTACTCATCCATTTTTTTGTTTGTTTTTTTGTTTTGGTGTTGTTAATTTTTTAATTCTGTCTTAAGTTGTTGTTGTCTTTGTAGTCATTTTTTTTCTGAATTATAAAAATCATTGTCTTAATTATTTGACTTTTCTTTTGCATGCTGGTTTTCTAACAGCTGGAAAAAAAACAACAACAACCAAAAAAATGAAAACTCCATGTTCAGAAACACTAGAGGGAGCCAGAGTTCATATAATCCATAACAAGGCTTTACAGATGACCATATAATCTGCTTCCATTTCATTGGTTCACATTAAAGGAGAAGTCTCCATCAGATTTTTTTGCTGAGTAATATTCACTTTCATAAAAAAAATAACAGTCATAGTGCAATCTATAAATGTAACATCAGATTTTTCCAAACAAATCTACAAAGAAACGACATAAAACAACATGCTGGATCAGAAGCAGCTTTATCTGTCAAGTACGCTTACACACCAAGGGATTTGACTCTGGTTTGCTTTGCTCTCAATGCACAGGAATTCAATATTAAATATAAAAAAAATAAACTGACAAAAGTACATAAAAAAATATCCTGTGAGATGATGTGTGGAAAGTTTAGGATTTTATCTCATTACAGAATTTTGCGTATAGTTTTGTTTGATTTGACTTCCTCAGAAGGATTCTCAAAAGTGCATCCTAATAACTAAAAGTATTGAGTGATAGTTTGAAGCCTGGCTTCAGCTCGTGAAGCTGTTTTCTTAACCTCAGAGTCAATTCTTGAGTCTGAGTATGTGGGGAGCACCCATAAAAAATCTTCTCTGCCAATGCCAAGCCCCTTACTCTGCTGTTGCTATTGACTGCCCAGACCATGTGGAACAGACTGCATACAGCCAATCTCCAGTCTCAGGCAGTGGCCAGGAGGTCTGTCATGACTGCACTGGTGTCGGCAACATGTGCACTGGAACCTGAGCATGTGGAGGAATGTTCTGCCATCCATCCAATCATCCATCCATCCATCCATCCGTCTGTCCATCCATCCATCCATCCATACAACCATCCATCTGTCCATCCATCCATCCATCCATCTGTCCATCCATCCATCCATCCGTCATCCATCCATCCATCCATCAATCCATCCATCCATCCATCCATCCATCTATCCATCCATCCATCCATCCATCTGTCCATCCATCCATCCATCCATACAACCATCCATCTGTCCATCCATCCATCCATCCATCTGTCCATCCATCCATCCATCCGTCATCCATCCATCCATCCATCCATCCATCAATCCATCCATCCATCCATCCATCCATCCATCCATCTATCCATCCATCCGTCATCCATCCATCCATCCATCCATCCATCCATCCATCCATCCATCTATCCATCCATCCATCCATAGAACCATCCATCATCCATCCATCCATCATCCATCATCCATCCATCCATCCATCCATCCATCCATCCATCATCCATCCATCCGTCCATCCATCCATCCATCCATCCATCCATCCATCCGTCCATCCATCCATCCATCCACCCGTCCATCCATCTATCCATACTTACATCCATCCATCCATCCATCATCCATCCATCCATCCGTCCATCCATCCATCCATCCATCCATCCATCCATCCATCCATCCATCCATTTATCCATCCGTCCGTCCATCCATCCATCCATCCATCCATCCATTTATCCATCCGTCTGTCCATCCATCTACCCATACTTACATCGATCCATGCTTCAGGAACTTTCATTAACAGTCTCAACATCATCGTAGATGGCCTCTTCCAGGGAGATTTCCTACTGCTATTTCTCAGGGGTGCCCCCTGTTGGCCTGGGTTCACATGCAGTTGACACTCCTTAACTACTTTCAGAACTCAACCAGGACTCAAGGAAGGTGGTAAATCCTCCAAGTTTAATATTGAGGTTTAGGATTATAGGCTTAATTTCCCTGGTGGGTAAATCAGCTAGAAAAATGATGATAATAAAAGTAGTAATTTTACCTATGAAAATAATTTTCATGGGCCTTAAACTCATTTTTTTAGTGTATGATTGAGAAACTAGCAGCACCAAGACAACATTCCTTTCCCCCTCTCTCCATCTTATTTTCCACTCAGCCTCTTCCTTTTCCAAATCCTAATGAAAGCAGTCCACTGTGAACGAGGTTCACTTTTAATTCCTCATAATACAGCAGCATCATGGAGTCATGGCAGAATGGTAATCTTTTCTTAACAAAGACTTAATAAAAAGCTGAAGAGTCCTACAGAGAGGAGTGTTGATTATAATGGAAACATGGCTGTGTGAGCACTCTGGTCATGCCTGATTATCACATAGATTGTGAGGTTTAATGGTTTGGACATCACACAAGTTACAGCTTTACTACAGTCGTACTGTGTACACCTGGTCTAAGCTAGCTTTATCAGATGCTGTGTGATGACTGCCAATCCAACTATCTGTTCCTCTGCTTTCACGGTCAGCAGGCCGGGCACGTGCACACAGACAATAACAGGCTCAAGCACCGGCCTTTTTGCCCTCATAGATAAAGCACCCGCTTTTGAAATGAATTATTTATCTTTAGCACACAGTCTTGTCAGACCAATAGATATATTTGGTTAAATAAGAATATCAGGTCAGAAAATATGTGATAAAAGCAGGCACAATGCTCATCTCTTATTCCTCTTTTCTGCTACAGCTGCAAACACATGCATGAGTGTGCACATGCATGCACTCTGTGTGAGCAATGATGAGTTACTCTGAGGCAGCTGTAAGCCTCCAGCATGCAGATGAAGTGTGAACATTTGACTTTATACTGTTAGGCATTAATAGAATCATGCTCTGATAGTAAGCTGGCCACCTGAGGGCCTGAAGATCATAAGAATCCCACAGTGACCTCCGGTCTTGTCCCCTGCACACAGAGACTCCTCCTCTCACATTCTTCACAGGTTTTTCTCACAGATTGGTAAACCTGTTAAGCTTGATTTATGTTTCTACGTTGCGTCTATGGTGAAGGTATGGTTGGGGGTTTGGCTGTGCGTGTGTGAGTGTGTGGTGTCAGAGGGGTCACATCCAAATCCTTGGTAATCTTCCAGTCACAGTGGCAGTCCTTGTAGTGCTTTGAGGAGGAGTTGTAAAGGTGGTCTATATCCTGACCTCCTTAATTATTCTCTCTTTGACTTGATCCATTGTTGAAACTCTCAAATTGAGCGGACCAATCACAGCCCTTGCGGTCTGCATCACTGCCACGCATAGTTAGGATTTTTTGGAGGTGTGCATCAGGCTACGGCGTAGGGGTCTGCGTCGACGCAGAGGGCTATGTGTAGAAACATAAATCAGGCTTTAGTCTTCTGAGAGACCCTGCTTCCAAAATGTTCCTTTTATACCCAGTTTTGGCAGATAGAAGCTATACAGCAGCCTTGCATTGCGAACACAGATATTAAAAACATAAAGCACCAATCTTACTGAGGATAACAAGAAATGAAAAATAACAAACAGGAGACACTTGGCTGCTTTTCTGGTCACAGCACAGAAAACTGAACTCAGCTGCAGGTGCATGGATTTTTATTAAACACGCCCACAACCAATGTCAGATGGCCTGTCAATCAATCAAACATTCAATTAAATTTACATTAAGGTAGCCAATAATGGATGAAATAATAACATACAACAATTGAGGGCACATCCGTCACACACCCAGTCATGTTTCCGACATGTTGCCAGTTAATCTTCTGAGACCGATGTTATCGTATGTGTCAAGAATGGACACAGGTTAGAAAAACTTTTGAACCTTAAATCCAAACAACTTAATTTTTCCCCTCTTGTATCCTGTTGTGCCATTTCAATGATGTTATCCATGCCATCGCAGCCCTTATGGAGGCTTCTCCAGTGAGCCTGGAACTTGAGTGACTTTTCTGGGTTTTTAGAAGATTAAATCCAGATTATATCCATTTTTTTAAATAAAGTTTCACTCCTTTCTGCTGCTAGATTAGCATGCTAACCCACCATATTGTGTCCCTACAATGGGTATGCTGCCAATGGCAAGCTTTTTCCATCATTGCATCAAGCTTTGACACACTGTGCATGTCTTTACATGCAGGGAAATGGCCTGAATCCCTCATAATGGAGAGAAAGAGAGCCTGTGATGTGGCCCCCTGTGTCTCTGCAGACAGGAACTGATTGGAATAATGGCTCAAAACAGCCAATATAAGATAAACACAAGGAATTTTTGTAAATATGTGAATATTTTGTAGTCTTTTTGTCGATGAATGATTATTTTATAATTTCTTGGTATTCAAGATATGGGAGAACAGGTTTGTGCAAAAAAGTCTCACTCAATATTGTTTACTGTGTGTCAGAAACAATCTTTGAGTTCTAATTTCCATTTATATTTTCGTTTGTCTCAATAGTCACATTACTTTTTAAAAATTCCAGTGACATTACTGCAGCACACAAAGTCTTTTTTCCTGCAAAAGGAGGATTAAGATAATAACTGTGAACCACAGGGTTGATGTTTTACAGACTTTTGGGATAAAATGTCCAGGTGAGACAAAATAGTTTAAACCTAGCAATAAGGCTCAGGGGGTTAACTTAATTAGTCACAAATTGCACCTCCTGCTGTTTTTCATTCGTACCACTTATATTCCAGCCTTTTTTTGCCCTGTCCCTACTTTTTTTGAAAAGTGTTGCTGCCAATACATTCAAAATGAGCTAATATTTTGGGTCTTAGGTCCTCCTGGCCTTACTATAGTCCTGTGAGGCCTGGATTGTGACATTTTCTCTCCAGCTCGTCTTTGGGTATTGTTGGTAAGACCATGTGTCTAATGCTGACGTGCCCAGGAAACCTGGAACGCTGATCCAGCTCTCCACATACTGGGTGCCCAGGGCACGGTGGGCTGGTTTAGACACCAGGGGCGACTGTGTGCCATGAGGAGGGCGCAGCTGGAAGGGTAATTGGAGAGATGGGGCATGGGCCTGGATGGCCATCAGGAGGCCAGAGCGGTACAGGAACCAGCATACCTGACCTGAGAAAAAGAGAGATATGAAGGAGTTTGACTGATATTTAAGGAGAATTGACTGAAATACAATATCTATGGTGTCTAATCCTAAAGAAACCAAAGGGCCCAGTAGGTGGGCTAATAGATTATGTGTGTCTAAAGCTTGGCACTCACATCAAGATAACCGGGACATTTTTTGGCCTGAATCCCCCTTTAATTATGACCAAAGTCAGCAAATCTGATTATCTAATTATTCCTGAAATTATCCAGACATGTTTTTCTGTTCAAAGTGGAGGAGAAAACCAGGCACTCCAAACAACAAAATGTGCAAATGAGGAAGGAAATACTAAAAAGCCTTTATTGTAATGGCCAAATCATTAAAAAGCCAACATGTTTCGACCAAACTTTCTGTTGTTTGAAGTTGGTTGAGAACCGTCCCGCTCCAAGCTGCTCAGAAAACAAGTAGAACCACTCCAACTTGATAATGTAAGAATAAAATATTTATGCCCAGAAATCCTTCTTTGTATGGGAGGAGGACGGGACTGCCAGATTGAGTGACAGAGTAGCCAATCAGAAAGCAAGCTGACCAAAGGAGGAAGCACAACAAATTCAGCCATGGCAACAACGCTTAAAGTTTAAAGCTTAAATGAAATTACTTTGTTACTGTGCTGATGCAGACAGCCTGAAAGCTCTGACTTGTAAACAACTGAAATGAAAATAAAGCTGTGGTGCGGCCAAGACGTACAACACACTGAAACAGGCTCAGGATCTGCTGTATGTCCCCGCACTGGGCAGCAGCAGAAGCTGAGATGCAACCACAATAGTGAGAGTCATTGACAGAAGTTAGGGCCTAAAAACCAGCTGTCAGACTACAGTGTGAGCAGCATTTGTTCACTTTTATGCCGCCTTTTAATCTGGAAGCTGCTAAGAAATCAGAATATCTGCCATGCTCTGGTGTCTGCGGGAAGAGGACTCAGAAATAAAGTAAATTTAAAGTATCCGATGAGCTGGCCTGTAAAAACAGAGGAGAATCAGGAAGAGAACAGTTCAGAGACAAAATTCAAACATAAAACTCAAATATCGCCGTTAAAGGCCTGCTGAGGGACTGTGCTGACTCATCCGGTTTTGCTTTGATTAAAGTTTGTGTGTGCATCAGTGTGGGTGAGTGTCGGCCTCGCCTTATCTTACACCTGTGTAAATGCATGAGCTCTGTGAAGCGACGCAGACGCCCGAGGGCCAGGCATTTTAATGAAGGAGATGAAACTGTGAGAGGACCTGAGCAGGTTTCTGATCAGAACCAGGGAGGGGTGGAGAGAGACAGAGGAGGTCGGGGAGTTCGATTGTCCCTCACAATTCCCATGATGCACTGCTTTGAGGGGTAGTTTTTCCACCAGTTGGGGATATTTACGGCCGTTCTTTTATTTGTGCTCAGTCTGGTGTATTTCAGTGTGATTCTTTATAGTAACTACAGAAACCTCTGTGTTTTTGTCACATTCTTCCCTGCATTCTAGCGCCTCCTTTAGGACGTAGGCCAACTGGCAGGCCAGCAGTTTTTACGTTATTTACAAAATGGCTGTTCATAAGTTCACTCCTGATCAAAATTTTAAGACCAGTTGAAAAATTGCAAGAATTACATTTTGCACTGTTGGATCTTAAGAAGGTTCTAAGTAGAGCTTCAAGATGCAAAAAGAAGAAATGGGAGAGAGACAAAAAAAATTGAGGAGGCAATTTATTGAAAATAACAATTAAACTGAAACAGGCTGTTCATCAGCTGATCACAAATTTAAGACCACAGCTCAGAAAACCCCCTCACAACAGAAATTAAAGTTTCATAAAAGGACTCAGTAATGAGTAGCTCCACCTTTCTTGTTGATCACTTAAAGAATTAGTGTCTGCATGCTTGATGCGAGTGTTTCTAGAGGGCTAATGGGAACGTTTCTCCAAGTGGTGAAGATGGCTTCATGAAGGGCATCCACTGTCTGGAACTGATGTCCGTTTTTGTAAACTTCCCTTAACCCCCCATCCCCAAATGTTCTCAGCTGGATTTAGATCAGGGGAACTCGCAAGACGGTCCGAAAGATTGAGGTTATTCTCCTGGAAGAAGTCCTTTGTCAGGTGGGCATTGTGAACTGCAGCGTTGTCCTGTTGAAAAACCCAGTCATTACCACACAGACGAGGGCCGTCAGTCATGAGGGACGCCCGCTGCAACATCTCCACATAGCCAGCCGCTGTTTGACACTCCTGCGCGACCTGAAGCTCCATTGTGTCATTGAAGGATAAAGCACCCCAGATCATGATGGCGCCCCCTCCACTGTGCCCATAGAAAACATCTCAGTTGGATCTTCTTGTCATGCCAGTAACGTTGGAAGCCATCAGGACCATCAAGGTTACATTTTTTTCTCATCAGAGAAAAAAACTTTCTTCTGCCTTTCAATGTCCCATGTTTGGTGCTCCCTTGCAAAGTCCAAATGGGCCATTTAGTGGTGTTGAAGGAGACCAGGCCTTTGAAGATGTTTTTTGTTGTACAAGCCCTTCCCTCACACATGCCGTCTGATGGTTATTGGGTGGCAGTCAGCACCAGTAACAGCCTTAATCTGGGTCGAGGATCGTCCCGTGTCTTGATGGACAGCCAATCGGATCTTCTGGCTTGGCACCAGTGAATTTTTCTTGGGCCACTTGACTTTTTTGTTCCATAAGCCTCAGGATCTTTGAGAAATTCAAAATGACCATCTTACTGCATCCAACCTCAGCAGCGATGGTGCGTTGCGAGAGGCCTTGCTTATGCAGCTCAACAATCCGACCACGTTCAAAGACAGAACGCTTTTTTGCCTATGCCATCAGGAGGTCATGACAGTGTGAATACCTGATAGAAAATGACATTGAATCCACATTTTTGCGCAGATTTTGGCTTTTAAAGGCTGTGGTTAAACTTGTGATCAGCTGATGAACAGCCTAGTTCAGTTAAACTGTTGTTTTCAATAAATTCCTCACCCAAATTATTTTTGTCTCACTCCCATTTCTTCTTTTTGCATTTTGAAGCTTTACTTAGAACCTTTTTAAGATCCAACAGTGCAAAATGTAATTCTTGCAATTTTTCAACTGGTCTTTAAATTTTGATCAGGTGTTTATATCACATTATACAACAGCAGAAAGCTCTGATTCTCAGGATTCTGATCATGTTAACCATTCCAGGAAAAAACCACAGCAGACACAACTGATGCATTTGTCAGGCTACAAACACTCACCATTAGAAGCTCTCTGGTTCTCTCCTGATCATAATATTCCAACAAAAATAGTCCTGCTGCATTAGAAAGAGTCCCCATAATCTAAATCTAGTCAAATATTTAGTCCAAAAATAAGATCGCATTCATAAAGATCCAAGGATTGGTTTGGTATCTTTTTTTTTTTTTTTTTATAGTGTAAATTTCTATTCTGAAGGATGTGATGTCTCACCATTGTGGTCTGCAAGGGTGTGCACCTGAGCCGTCTACAGCCAGACTGTTTTGGGCCTGATTGCAGGCTGTGTAGGTGGGTTTAATCTCAAGCTCCTGCAGTCACATGTGGACTTGTCCACATGCTTCATCCAAGTCTGATATGCCTGTGTTCATTCTGATGAAATGAACCGGTCTTTATGGATCCAGGCCCAGATCGGCCTTTAACTGCGAGGGAGTTTATGAAAAATGGTCCTTCCTCCTTCTTTTGATGTATTGCCTGAGTAAACCTTTACCATATGAGTAGTTAGCCTATAGTTCTCTCTGAAGTGGCGTGACTCTGGTCATATTTAGACTCAAATCAATCATAAAACAATGGATGATACGTGGTGGAGCCTCCTAATTGACATGTAAAATGCCTTGTTTTGTTTATAATATTCTGAATAAAGGTAATTCCTCCTTGATGATGTCTCAGTATGACCAGTGAACTCAGAAATGATGAATCTCAGCGGCCTTATTTTAGATATAAGGCTAATGAGGTTTCATAGATTTTAATTCTCACGCTGAAGTGAGCAGAGATCAGACGGTGTCGAGGATCAGAGGAGGGTTTGCGTCTTTGATAAAGTCTGTTTCATCACTTTGCTCCTACGCCCTGAAGCTCCTCTTCATTTATTGATGAGGCGACTGATCAATACATCTCGGGGAGACAAATGATGACAGCGCTGCGTGGAAGTATTTACTGATTCATAATGGACACGCTCAACAGGGGCTGCAGTCCCACAGCTCCTGATTAATTGATCAAAAATCTCTAATCAATGGGGTGTGATCCCTCCAGTAGAACTCTGCTGGAACGAGGAGAAGAAAACACTCAGGTTATGGCAGATTTACATTATCGACACTTAGCCAACAGCAACTTCATCAATAACACAGAGAGAGAGGAACGAGGTGAGCTTCAGGGCTCGTCCAGATACAAATCACACAAGTTGGTTAACATGGACCTAGAGAATGTTTCAGTCAATCTCAATCAGTCGATCTTTATTGCAAAACAGAACAAATATGACTATAAATAGGGCAGATCAAGGCCATGTGGGTGAGGCTGGTTTAAGAGCACCCTGCCCCCATAACCCTCTGTGACTCCACTGTGGACTCTTTCTGCCTCCTAGGGACCCTCATGACCCAGGACCTCAGCTGAACATCAGCATTGAGAAAACCCAAAAGAGGATGTATTTCATGCAACTGGTAAAGAAATTTAACCTGACAAAGATGGATGTTGCACTTCTACAATGACCTCATCGGGTCCATCCTCACTTTACTGAATACGGTCTGGTATGCTGCAGCTGGTTTCTGTCCGTCACCGTGGCTGCAGCCTACCAGTCACCAGCTAGCTGAAGCTAACTTATCAACGGCCCTGCAGAGAGAGTAATTGGCTGCAATCTACTATCTCTCCATGACCTGTAAACTGCCAGGACTCTGAGGTGACCTTGAACACCTCCAGGACTCTGAGATGACCTGAACACCTCCAGGACTCTGAGATGACCTGAACACCTCCAGGACTCTGAGATGACCTGTACACCCCTAGGCAGCAAGGCAGGTAAAATTGCAGCTGACCCGTCTGAACCGGGATACGCACTTTCTGAGGCCCTGACCTCTGGCAGCAGGCTGAGGTCCAAGGACCAAAACCTCCAGCCAAAAGAACAGTTTCTTTCCCTCTGCTGTCAGCCTCATGAACGCCTCAGTCCTTGTAGACTTTATAGGCATATTTATGCACGCTGGACTTTATTTTTTCTGTTTACAACTAGACACTGTTTTTTTTAAATCACCTCAGAAATTTAAACTATTATCTAGTATATCTGCACATCTGTATAGTTTCTCCTTTTGCACCTTAGTACATACTTTTGTGATGTTTAGATCTTATTTTATATTATTACTTGTATTTCTGTATAATATTTTATTTAATTTCTAGCCTCTTAATATTTGTTTTGCTTCTTCTTTTTATTCTTCTGTGGTATCTGTTTCTCAATAAACACCAAGTCAAATTTATTGTATGTGAAAATTTAATTAACATTTTTGTTTGTGATCCTTTCATTAGGGACAAGTTTACTGAAAAAATAATCATCTTAAAAGGCTTTTAGTCTGAGAAGATACACTGCATTTCTACATGAGCTAGTTAGTCAGTTAGACCCTGTTCACATGAAAACCTTCGTTTTTAAATAGTTTCATGTGCAGACGGCAACATTTGGAAAAAAGCTGCATACACACGAGACTCCAGGAAACAACAAAAACGTTGCAGTATGCATGCCGGGCCAGTAGTTGGCAGTGTGTTTTTGCATTGAACCGAAACACATACATTCATGTAGACCTTTCCTACTCGCTCATGGCAATAGAAGGTACACGCTTACATCACTTATAGTGTGACCAGACTGCTCTGTCGGGATGAGTGGCAAAACAGTCTGAAACACCGCTGGCTGCTCTATAGACAGATAAAAACAGGGGAGAACAGACTAAAATCAGCTTAAATTATAATTATTTGGACTCAGTAAAGATCCATACCATGTCTTAAAGACACAGTGGACTGTGGACATCCATGTTCATAAAATGAGTTCCTGACATTTACATGGATCTGATTTCAAGCGCAAGAAGCAGAGCCTGAAGGCTCACAGCAGCCCTGTTCATCAGTAATGGATGTGAAACTGAATTAATGCCAGGCGTCTCTTTGTTTTTTGGTGATTCATTGACTTCATTTTACTCTGTAAAGATTCCTCTTTTGTCAAATCGGTTGACAATACTTCAGGGATGTTACAGATTTGATTTTAAACCCCAGTAAACTTTTATTTCATTCTTAACAACAGCAGAGATCAGAGGAGATCAACAAACTGAAAATTAAGCTCAGAAGCTTTGGCAAAGTCAGGACGAGTTTATTCAGAAAGTAAAGCCAATAGATGTGTTTGGAACCTGGGTTTTTACTCATCTGAAACGTTTGGGCTGTGAAAGTTAGTTTTAAATTTCCTCAGCCTATTTCAGTTGCTCTGTGCTCACTTTTTTATTTTTATTTTTTACATAGAAAACTGGAAAGTTTCCCTCAGGGATATTTTGCTGAAATGTGTTTTCATCAGTCTTAAACATGAAAAGAAAATCTGAATCCTTGTTTGATGAAAGCCTCTGCAGATGTCAGATGTTTCCTCAGACGAACATTGAGTTTCCATCCTCAGATTTTCCTGCAGAATACAACAAACAGAAGAAAATGAAAACTTTGACACAGATTTCTAATTATCTAAGATGTTTACTCTTTTTAATGCTCTCTGTGCTCTGCTTTGTAATAACTTTACAGTTCAGAGACATAACGGGGATTTGCAGGTACCAGGATCTACGCAAGTGTACGAGTACTTCAAGTACTTCCGGGTCCCGGGGCAGGGATTGGAGAAGACGAGGTTTGAGGCTCGAACCGAGCAAACGTGTTTACCATCACATCTGAAAATGAAAGCAAAAAACATTACAGAAATAATAATAATAATAATAATAATAATGATAATAATAATGATAATAATAATAATAATAATAATAATAATGATAATAATAATAATGATAATAATAATGATAATAATAATAATGATAATAATAATAATAATAATAATAATAATAATAATACATTACCAAATTTGTCTGCTTTCTTTTTTCTTTTTTTTTTTTTTTTGTCTTTTTTGCATTTTTCATATCTGTCAAGCTTATTGATATAAGATAACCAAAATGCAGTTTTAAAATGATTATTTCATTCATTAAGGTAAAAAATGACACCCAAACCTACCTGGTCCTATGTGAAAAAGTTACCCACCCTTGTCAAACCACAAATTAACTCTGATTAACCACATATTTTTTCTTACAGTTGAGTTCATTTTAACTAGGCGGACCCAGACCTGATCTCTCCCAGACCTGCTGAATCCAGAAATCCCTCAAATAGAACCTGTCTGACAAAGTGAGGTAGGCTGAAGACATCATGGTGTCATCTAAAGAAATTCAAGCACAGATGGGAAACAAATTTGTTGCCATCCATCAGTCTGGAAAGGGTTACAAAGTCTCTCTAAGGCATTGGGCCTTCAGTGAACCACAGAGAGAGCCATTATCCACAAATGAGGAAAACTTGGGACAGTGGTGAACCTTCCCATGAGTGGCTAGTCTGCCACATTTACTCCAAGAGCTCAACAACGACTCATCCAAGAGATCACAAAAGAACCCAGAATAACGTTTAAGACCTGCAGGCCTCACTGACTCAGTTTTCCTTTAACAAACGAAATCATCATTTAAAAACTGCATTTTGTGTTTACTCAGATTATCTTTGTTTGATGATATGAAACATTAAAGTTAAGGACAACATCTCTACCAGCTCAGCAGAAGTTTTACGACCAGGTGTAAAATGGTTTTAAACATCTGTCATTAGTATTACATGTTAACATGACACATGGCAGCTCTCACCTGTCGGCCATCACCTGCAGAGTGTTGGACAGTCTACAGGTGGTGCTGGGCGGCTGTCTGCGAGGGGCGCGGTACCTGCACACCCTCTTACTGGTTCTGCCATAGTTAGCCATCAACACTTTAATCACCTTAGTCCCTGAGAGTGGATGGCAACAAACAAACAGCAGAACACGTGACAACAAAATTACAATTCGATCAATTATCCAAGAAAATGAGATTCATTAAGAATCGATAAAAACCAACCACAGTGAAGTGTCGTCCTCCTTTTCTGACAGACGTAATGGATTCCTGAATAAACAAACTAATATTTTAGTTCTGTACTACATTATTTTCCTTCTAGATCAAACGTGCACAAAGAAACACAAACAGGCACGTACTTCCAGCCTCACAGGTGTATGTGGTCTCCATCCAAGCACACCTGGTCAAGCACGGTTTGGCTGCATGACACGAATCCATCCGGACTCTACACCTGTGATGACCGTTACATCTGACAGAGAGAGGCAAAAACAATAAAAGCTCTAAATCTAAATTTATGATAGAATTAAAAGAAATAAAAGGATAGCAGACAGTGGAAATGAAACAGAACTTTTAAAAGTCATGATGATGAAAACCATGTTTCTATCTGACAGTGATTATCATTCCTAAATGTTAACTAGAAAGTGGCTTCTTAGAAGTACTTAGAAGGTGATTGGACAGCACACAGCAGAGCGTGATATGAATAAAACTTAACGCTGTGGCTCTTTGCTCTGGTCTAAGTCTGATTAAACCGCTGCTTTTCTACAGTTACATCCGAGCTAATCACTACCTGCTTGCAGTACACTCCCTGTACTGATCACAAACTCAGAGCAAAGCTCAGCAGAAAAGTCAAAACCTCTTTTCCATCACAAGCTTCCACTGTGGCTCTTAAAGGTGCAGTGTGTAATATTTAGCCTAGTAGCATTTAGTAAAACAAACAAACTTGGTTAAATGAAACATGATGTCTATAGGTAGGTCTATCCTAATTAGTGTTTATCTACCTGAAAAAAAAAGTGTTTTTTTTTATTAACTCAGAATAAGCAATCTATTCATACATGGGGAGGGTCCCCTCCACGGACGCTGCCATCTTGAATTTTTGCATTTTGCATGTTTCTAAGGCGCCACAGAAGCGAACAGTGGAATTTAAAAAAAAAAAAAAAAAAAGTGTAACTGTTATTTGGTCGCTGCTGTGGGGCCATAGAAACATCCAAAATGCAAAAATTCAAGATGGCGGTGTCCGTGGAGGGGACACACTCAAGAATAAGATTAAAACAAGAAAAAAATTGAGTTGAAGGAGAAAGATCAGACTCCTTTAATAAAATTTTGGTTTTTGTTTTTGTGACAAAAATGAGAGAGGAAAAACAAACAAACAAACAAACAAACAAACAAACAAAAAACCCAGCTATATGTATATCTCCATAGGTCCCCAGTTTGGCTGGGCTCCAGAAAGCTCTCCCCTTTATCCACACGGCCCTGTAAGCAGCCATGTAGACGTCCATACTATCATTGAATATTTAGATTAGGGCTGTCATGATGTCAGATATTCACTTCACGATTATCGTGGGCAAAAATGTCACAATAATGATATTATCACGATATCA